>NC_138235.1:40524566-40707066 GCF_964197995.2 Scardinius erythrophthalmus
AGCAATCGAAAAAAACTGTAACGGACGTTGGTAGGATTATGTATATCCCAGCCACTGCACTGGCCATTATTATTAATGGAAGGAGATGTGTGTGTGTTTCCAAGCATTAATGGTGAGGAACGACCCTTATTATGAGCGGCACATATGAGGAGCAGGGTTCCCACGGGTCCTTGAAATCCTTGAAAGTTTGTAAATCTGAAAAAAATGTTTTCAAGGCCCTGGAAAGTTTTTGAAAATAAACATACATAGAGACAGGTGCTTGAATTTATTTTGTGCAAGAAGTTTCACTCCAGTCCCCTAATGTGTTATTTCCCCAACACTTCATGGCCTTTGCATACTAGCTTGCTTGATTTACACTAGTTAAGTGCATTGACGCGTTACGTTACCAGGGTTTTTTCCTGCATAGAGAATTATGAGGCGGCCGCCTCCATCAAATTTTGTGCCGCCTCCGTCTCTCAACAATAAAAAAATAACTAGAGAATCACCGAAAACATGAGGATGATTCTGTTTTATTTCATTTAAAGTAAGTGGTGATTGATAGCCTATAGTTGATAATAATATAGGCCTACCTAATGTACTGACGGTAAAAATGTTGCGCTGTTAAGGCTCACGCAGTTATTTATATCATATTATAATTAAGAAACAATATATAGCCTAGGCTACACACGACCAGAGAGCAGTTTGCCTGAATGCCATCAAGATTGAAACCGAGACAAAGTTCAATAAACAAATAGTTAAAATGAAGTCACTTACATTTTAGACTCAATGACTGTTTTTGTTCTGTTTCAGCAGCAAAAATAGTTCCAAACAAAGATCACAGCAGAAGCATCGCGCATCTCACAGCAACACTTGTTGCATTACTGAATGATTCAGCATTTTAAAAGAATCGGTTGAGTCAAAGACTCAATTGCCCATTCATAAACTGCCTCGTTCTGAATAAATCAGCTGTTTGAACGAATCGTTTGAATGAATGACTCAATGACTCGCTCATTAAGACGGTCGTCTGCCGCTTCCTACTGGTGGTTTAGTTTCATAAGTATCATTCTTTTCAACATTTCTTATTTGTATATTCAAAAATATTTAAAATAATCTCATTTAATACAGTTATAATTTTTCAATGTAAATTATTTAATTTGATTGGTAACAGTCTAGTGTCTTATTGTTTTAATTGAATATATTGATCAAATGTAAGAATTTGAAATGAAAGATGGAGCAAACATTTAGGCTAATAAAATTAGGGGAAAATGCCCTTTATAAAAGGTACAAAAAATGTGTGTATTCAAACAGTGATGTAGTGAAAGATTAAAACAACAATGAAATTAAACAATTTAAGTTTGAAGGGAGTAAAGCCTCTGTTTAGGCTATTAAGGAATTATGTAATTTTGCCAAAAAAAGAATTTTTATTTTAAATAAATGTTCATTTTAAATCAGCCTACTTCAGTGTGATAATTACCATATCATCATGCTTAACACTGAGAATTTGAATAATTGTAATGTGATGATCAGATGCAGATATCTAAATCAAAGAATAGGTGGTTTGCGGGTGGATTATCTATTTTTAACAGTGGATTCGGGTGACTCAAAGTGCACCAGATTAATGAATTTATCTTTAAAATGTACACAATTTTCTTACTGGGGGGGCATGTCCCCGTACCCCCCTAGAGATACCAACCTCCACTAACAAAAACAATGTGGGAAACACATTAGGCTATATGATGATCTACAAAAAATACAAATTTTATTATCTTATTATTAAAATACATTATTGGGATTTTACCACATCCGCCTCATTTTGAGCCAGGAAAAACCCTGAGTTATGTTAAGTGTTTCCCGCATGAGGTACTTTGTGTTGTAAGTTGCCATGAAGTTCAAGTGCGCATGAAACTACGATGGTACCTCATCATTTGTTGTTGGACACAACAAATGTGTCCGCACATTAAGTCCTTGAATTTGAGGGTATTGGACCTGGAAAGTCCTTGAAAGGTCCTTGAATTTGAAGTCAACCAGGGAGTGGGAACCCTGGAGGAGTTTCTGGGTGTTTCTCCCTCAGTTCTGCTTCAAGGTCTTTTTTTTAATTTTTTTTTTATTGCAGCTTTTTGACATTTGCAGGGTTTAAACATCGTTGACACATCCGAGCTAATACAAATTGCCCAGGTACAAAATACACATTAACATACAGTATTACCAAATACATCAATACAGAGAAAGAGAAAAACAATAAAATAAAATAAAATAAATGTACATCACCGTTGGATTATTATTCAGTCCTTCCATGCCAGGTTCTGTAGACCCAGTGTTAACAGGTGGCTCTCTCCAGCCCCAAGATAAGTGAAGAAGGGGTCCCATACTTTATAGAATTTAAAAGGTTTGTCTTTTAATGCTGTTGAAAAGGCTTCAAATGGAATAAGACCTTTGATTGTGTTGATCCACTGTGCTATTGACGGGACTTGGTCTGTTATCCAGCACTTGCGGGCACAGTGGAGTAAGATTTGAAGAAGGTGGGTCCCTTGGAATCTGGACGGGAGTTCCTGGTTCATACCAAGCAAACAAGTCATTGGTCCTATTTGTAATGAGCAACAAAAAATGTTCTCTAGTTCCTTTAGGACGTCCCTCCAGAATTGTTGTATTTTTGAGCAACTCCAGAAACAGTGGATGAGGGATCCTTCTAGACTTTTACATTTATTGCATAGGTTGGAGAGTTTTGGGTTTACTTTATGTCTTTGGGCAGGAGTCACATGCAGACGATGAACAATTTTAAACTGCATTTCCCAGGCAGAGTTATTGGCAAGATAGGAAGGCATCTCACATATGGTTTCCCAATCAGTTATCTGAATTTTTTCTCCAAAGTCCTTTTCCCATAACACCCTAGTTTTGTCTGAGCTATCTGTATTTGCCCTTATCAAAATACTATGAAAGATTTTGGATGCAGATCGAGATGAAGTAAGTTTATTTAATTGTTCCTCCACTGGGGATACGCTGAGGCCACCTGAATGGACTCTGAGATTTTTTGTAATGAAGCTACGCATCTGCTGGTATGTCAAGAAAAACTTCTTATTGAGATCATATTTTGCAATGAATTGTTCAAAGGTTTATTCTCCATCAAATCTCCGATGACATGTATTCCTTTGTCTCTCAAATGTATTAGGCCGTCTGGGTTGTTATGTAAGGGTGTGAGAGCTGAAAGGTGGGAGTCAAGCCCTTCTATTTTGCGGACTGATCTCCATATTTTAATCATATTCTTAAGAATAAAATTATCTTTAATTAAAATTCGCTGTTTTTTAGGCGAAAGATATAGTAAGTTCCGTAGAGGAACTGGCCCGAGAGTTATGGCTTCTGCACTGATCCAAGTTGAGTTTGGATAATTTAAGTGCCATTCCAAGATAAAACGAAGATGGGCAGAGAGCTGATATAGTTTAATGTCCTGCTAGGCCTCCACATCTGCTAGGTAGTGTTAAGAAGTTATATCTCAGTCTTGGTCTTTTTTTCCGCCAAATAAAGGAAATAATGAAGCCACGTAACTGTTTTAGTGCTTTGTTAGGAATGAGAACTGGTAGCATTTGAAATGGGTAAAGAAGGCGGGGTAGAATATTCATTTTAACAAGGTGAACACGGCCTAATAGGGATAAGGGAAGATTACACCATCTATCTAGGTCTGATCTAATATTCTTAAAGATAGGGGCAAAATTGCTTTTATACAAACTTTCACTGCTTCAAGGTCTTGATTGTGGCATTTATTTGAGGTTTAGAATCCATTATTCCTGTAATTCTTTTGCCTTATATGAATTTAATAGAGGTCTGTCTCGTCTTCTGTCCAAACACACTGTGTCGTCTATGTCAGGCAGAGATGGGCATAAATACATGGAAATGTATTTAAAATACAAATACAAAATACTGTATGAAAAAATGTATTTAAATACAAATACAAAATACTCTGTGAAAAAATGTATTTAAATTAGGGCTGTCAAAGTTAGCGCGTTAATAACGCGTTAACGCAAAATCATATTAACGCCACTATTTTTTTAACGCTCGATTAACGCAGCGCGTATTTTCAGTTTGACCCGTGGCCCAAAACCTAGTTGGAGAAATGGAGATACACAGTGTTGCCAACTTAGCGACATTGCAGACCCATTTAGCGATTTTTTTCCCTTCAACAAAGCGCCCAAACCTTATTAGTTTCTGAGAATCTACCGGTACCGCCGGTACTCTCCCAGCACGCGCGCGCCTCTCTCTCTCTCGCTCTCTCTGCGTCTCGCGCTGGAGAGAGGAGCAGCGCTTTAATTCAGTTAAACACAGACATGATGTTGCTTCTCTAATTTTACATGCAAGAATAGCCGAAATCGCAAAACAGATATTTTGTTTATCTTATGTGTATTTGATTTCATCAGACGACGGCTCGATTATCAGGATTTTTGTGCAGATTAACATCTTGGAAGGGAGAGCTAGTTATGTCTTAATGGGTCGCGTTTCAGTCACCATTTCATATTCATTCCGTTGTTTGACAACAGAAACAGTAAAATATACCAATGAAAACAGTTTTATTGAGAATTTAGCTTCATCAAAATGGGCACAGAGAGATACAAACTATAATGTAGCCTAATAATAAATAATAAATGTACATTTAGCATTTTCAGAAGAGCTGCCCTGTCATGCAAAAATCTAAACATGTTTGTGTTAATTGCTCAGTGCAAAGAAAGAGAAGTAATGGGAACCTGGTATTTCTTTGTTCTTTCTACATGTGTCTAATAGACATGAACGAGTTCTTTGAAAAACATCTATGACCTTTGAAACATGTTTCGTCTTCATGCTCTATGTTAACTATGGTTTCAATAATAAACATACATTTGAATAAAGCATCTATATTTATCCATGCCCACGTTGATTAGAGTATTAAAAACTTGAAAAGTATAAATTTAAGGTACATTTAGAACAAATAAAAAAATGTACGATTAATCACGAGTTAACTCATGACAATCATGCGATTAATCGGTTACATTTTTTAATCGATTGACAGCCCTAATTGAAATACAAA
Organism: Scardinius erythrophthalmus; assembly: GCF_964197995.2. Classification (NCBI taxonomy): domain Eukaryota; kingdom Metazoa; phylum Chordata; class Actinopteri; order Cypriniformes; family Leuciscidae; genus Scardinius; species Scardinius erythrophthalmus. The sequence continues at coordinate 40,529,596 of NC_138235.1, forward strand.
TACAGTATTTTGTATTTTGAAAATACACAAAATACATGTGTAATTGGCCATCCAGTGCAGGTATAGGTCACAGTGAATGAAGAAACTACATAGGCCTACTGACATTTCATTCCTAACCTCATCTCTGCCCTCTCTGTCATTCTGTCTTTCTTTCTTTCTGGCAATTACAAATAAACTTATGCAAAATAGCAGCCATTTACTACTTATTTCTGGTTACAATGTAGTCTATTACTTGTGGTGAACACTATTAAAAAATTCATACTGTATGTAAAACTGTGGAAACTTTTTCTCCTATCTAGTAAAGAATATGGATGGGCGATATGGACAAAATCTCAATTTAACTTCACAGTAACAATATCATGGTTTCACTATTCTCAATATCAGTTTGATTCCACAGCATAAACTGAATTTCAAACTCTTTTGAGTTTTTTTTTTGTTGTTGTTGTTGTTGTTGCTTTTTAAGTAATTTTATGTTTATTTTATGTGAAGTTTATTTGTTTCTTTAAGTTTATTAAAATTATAAAGTGTATTAGAATTACTTAGATTCATTTGACACTATTTACACTGAAAAAAATTATTCATTGAATTTAATGGTAAATGGTTGCACACAATTGATTTTAGCTACATTTAAACAAATGTATTAAGTAACTAAAATTGATTAAGTTCAACTTAATGCCATCCATCAATCTTCTTCCGCTTATCCGGGGCCGGGTCGCGGGGGCAGCAGTCTAAGCAGGGATACCAAGGCCTCCCTCTCCCTGGACAACTTCTCCATGGCCTCACCGAACTCCTCCCAGGCCCGTTTTTTTGCCTCCACAACCACCCGGGCTGCAGTCCGCTTGGCCCGTCGGTACCCGTCAGCTGCCTCAGGAGTCCCACAAGCCAGCCAGGCCCGATAGGATTCCTTCTTCAGCTTTATGGCATCCCTTACTTCCGGTGTCCACCACCAGGTTTGGGGATTGCCGTCTCGACAGGCACCGGACACCTTACGGCCACAGCTCAGAGTGGCCGCGTCGACAATAGAGGTGGAGAACATGGTCCACTCGGACTCCATGTCTCCAGTCTCCCTTGGGATCCGGTCGAAGCTCTGCCGGAGGTGGAAGTTAAAGATCTCTCTGACAGGGGATTCGGCCAAATGTTCCCAACAGACCCTCACAGTACGTTTGGGTCTGCCGAGTCTGTCCAGCTTCCTCCCCTGCCATTGGATCCAACTCACCACCAGGTGGTGATCAGTTGACAGCTCCGCCCCTCTCTTTACCCAAGTGTCCAAGACATCAACTTAATGCATTTGTTTAAATGTAGCTAAAATCAATTGTGTGCAACCACTTACGATAATTTATTTTTATTAAAGGTGCATTGCGCAACATTTCATGTTAAAAATACCCGTTTTTCTAACCCATACATGCTTAAACAATTGCCTGATGGGCTGAATGAGCCCTTCTCTGATCACTACGATTGCCTCTATAATCCTGTACAGTAAAATAAATAAGAGGGATTCGGGACGGAATTTGAGACTGGGCGTGTCATCATGCGCGTTCACGCTCACGCTCACCTGGCTATGTCTGGCAGGTTTGTGTATTCGCCGCCATTCTCCATAGAAGATGGATTCAAAGAGACCGGCTTGTAGTTCATTCCAAACCCCAACGCAAACTCCACGTAAGACAAAGAAAAGAAAACTTTTTTCTGGTTGCAGTTTCGCTTGTCGCCAGAGGGGGCATAGTTCTGCAAAAACTCATTTTTTTCAGTGTACCCCTTTTTTATTATTATTTTTTATGTACAATAAAACTAAAACGGAAGATTTTTGTGGTGTATCATTCAGAAGTGCTTCTTTTTCCACTCCAACTTTCCAATAATTCCTGCCCACTAAAAGCTGCACGGATAAATTTGCTTTATAGGCCTATCTATGTAAACGATTTAGAAAAAGTTCCATCAATTCACACTTTATATCATCACTATGATATGTAGTGCATTATCACCAAGCCCTAACATGCAATAATGCTTTAAACACATTTGACAAGCTAGTTGATAAAAATAAACAACCGGTCAAGACTGATTGGCTTATGCTATTTTCCCACTTGTCTGTGCTCTTTTATTCTTTCATGTTAACTTAAGTGAATAATGCACTATTTTAACTTTAATCAACAAGTAGAATTGATCATGACATTCTCACCTTATTCCAAAAAAAAAAAAAAAATCACTGATCCAATGCTGAGCTAGTGAATGTCTGAACTAGTTGATGCACAAAATCAATACCCTGATAAAGAGGTTGATTGGCAAAAAGTATTTTATGTATTTTGAAAATACAAAAATACTCATCTTAAATGTATTTAAATACAAATTACATTTGATTTTTTCCAAAGGCTGTAAAATACAAAATACAAAATAGTATTTTGTATTTCAAATACGTATTTTAAATACATGTATCTGAAATACTGCCCATCCCTGACGTCAGGTGACTGTAAATGCGCAAAAACTGTTTCCATTGCAGTTCTGCGAAATATTTCTTTTTTGAATGGCCTGAAAAACCTCCTCATGTGAGCGGAAAAACTTTTTTTCTATAAATGGGAGTTTTGCGAAATTGACGTGTTTCCATTGGGCGTATTTTCAGTTCGCAATTTCAATTTGTGCAATTTGAAGGGTAATGGAAACGCGGCTACTGTGAATTCATAAAGTATAATCAAAATGGAATCAAATGCAGGGAAATAACTACTATTTCATTAATTAAAGCTATTAAAGCAACATGATCAAATTCAGCAAATTATTTTTACGTCTGTTCATATGATGTAAGATAATTCATATTTGTAAAGCGTTTGCTCTATTTATCAAAACGACTCCATCTACACCTTGTCACATAAATGTGTTTTTGCAAAGCGGATTTAAATCCGATCTTCAATCCCCGCGCTATATGCAGATTTAATGGAGGGCACGTCACCGAAAGCAACAGATATGAGCTGCGTTTTATTTTATTGACAGCCCTGGAAGATCATTTCATTTCTTTACTTTTAATGATGATGATTGTGTGTTAAGCGTCTGCGACTTACTTTCACTTTGATTTGCGATAGTTTGAACGTTGTCTTGATGAACAGATGCTCAGCTGCTCGTCTGCGGTGATGCGTGTTGCAGTAGCGGCGTCATATCTGGCTATAACATGACATATAGCCTATCACTTATTTCTTAGCATTTTTGGGAGGAGTAAAATTTCCATAAGTGGTTTCAACAACCAGATGCATTTACACTTGTCCAGTTTGGTCTGAAATGCAGCCCAGACCTCCTCCTGAAGTGGGTTCAGCGATTGGATTCAAATCCGTCTCGAATGCGTTTCGGAGGGCATTTACACCTGGTCTTTTCACAGAAAACGCATGAAGTGGCCAGGTGTAAACAGCCCCTAAATCATCCACCATCAAAAATGGTGATATCGCATAAGCACAAGTATAAAACGACTGTTATCATGTCTGAAAACAAACACAAGTAACGGAGTTTACAAAACTGTATCGCACGCGTGCTACAGTGGGACATTTATTCATCGCACAGACCAATCTTTGTGTAGATATATGTCGCACTGTACAGCCTTGTACAGGACCCTTTTAATGAGCGTTTGGTGTAGGTCTACTAGGCATAGAGATATCTGAACATCTTTGCCAAGCGCAAACCAGTACAGAAGTAGCCTAATCAATAATTAAAGTGCAAGCTGAGAAACTGAAGTGGATATGGAGAAAAGCTTCTTTATATGCCATTGCCTACATTTTAAACGGATGTCTGCCAATAGGCCTAAAACATTACATATATGGTTATTGTGACAGAGACTCAAAATCATCCAGGAAATGATGGCGTTCTGCTGGACCCTTAGAATCGTCCCAATCCTCCCCTGCTAACACACACACACACACACACACACACACGTTCCTTAAAATGTTTACAAATACATTAAGCACAAACACACACACAGACGTTGGGTTTACATGTTTTATGGGGACTTTCCATAGAAATAATGATTTTTATACTCTACAAACTCTATAATCAATCCCCTAATCCTAACTGATGAATTTTCACAATGTGAACTAATGAGTATTTGTATATATTTCATATTGAAAGGATTATGTTATTTTTTAAGTGTCATGTTTATCTCTGGATATAGGCTTAATGTGTGTTATTGTTCTCTACAGGTTGGATAGTTGTGGTGTGACAGATGAAGGTTGTGCTGCTCTGGCTTCAGCTCTGAGATCAAACCCCTCACACCTGAGAGAACTGAGTCTGTCTGGGAATAATCTAGGAGACTCAGGAGTGAAGCTGTTAGAGGATCTGAAGGATGATCCACATTATAAACTGAAGACACTGAGGTAAGAATAGTTTAACGATTTTCATCATCATATTTTTTTTATTTATTTATTTATTTTATTTTTTAGTTCAAATGTCTGATTTACTCACTAGAAATATAAGTACATTGTACCAGGTTCAGTAACACCGTGTGTGTGTGTGTGTGTGTGTGTGTGTGTGTGTGTGTGTGTGTGTGTGTGTGAATATTTTGTCTGAGATCATCAGATAATGAGTCTTAAATTCAGCTTCAGTTTCTGTAGGTCTCTGAACTTTAAACTGTGTTTAATATGAGTGTAATTCTGCTCATACTGTTGTGACTGATTGTGAAAATAATATTAATGTTATTTTCAGCTTTTCCCCTTTAACTGTCTCTATAGGCATCTCTACACAGCGAGTAAAGGCTGCTCTAAGCTGCTCTTTAGCCAAACTAAAAAATGTCAGCCAACAAGAGACAATAAAGTAAAAGTGTCCTGTACTCACATCGTGAAGAAACCACCAGAATAACAGAGTCGACGTGTGTAATCAATTGGCTTTCGCCGTTTGTAATCTTCCTCTGAAGAGACTGGCAGATCAACGCGCTTCTACATTTCTCTCAGATACGCTAATGCTTATTCGCCGTCACTGTGTGATATTATATTCCAGAAATCCTCTTCCTGAGGACGATATTACACACACACACACACACTGCCTGAAACGCTGACGACAGCAGAATTGTTCTTTCTGGCTCTTTGAAAAACATGAATAAATCCTGCGGTGATCGACCCGGTGTAATAATTCATAATATATTTGTAGCATTTGTTCCATCTGGAATAGTTTTATTAAGAAATATAAAATAGCTCTCAGTACCACAGAATTATGACAAACATCAGAGCGTGAGATCGCTATATCACACAGAGGAAATCTGAAATTCTGTGTTTTTATTCATCTTTCTTTAATATTTAATTATTACTTTTAAATTCATTTCATGACACTTTGTTAAAACTGTAGTTTTAAAATAGTAATGTTTAAAGTATTATTTCCCGTGATTTTAATAACTAATTCCTGTGTAAATGCATTTATGTTCTCGGCGTCAGAGAAGCAATAAACATTCTGTGTAAATGCACATTTTGTGATTTTATGCCGCTTCAGATTTGGTTTGTGTGTAAAGACGCCTTATGTGTGTGATAATCTGAGATCTGGGTTGTTATTAACTGATATTAAATGTGTAGTGAGTGTAATGGTCATTTCTGCTGGTTCTGGATCAGCTGTCCGGTGTGTGAAAGTGACCTTTCATGTGCTTTTGATTTTGTAAAGTGACTTTGAGCATCAGATAGAAGCGATATGATCATGCTTGAGAATGAATTAATATAGATTATCTATTCTAGTTAGTTTTCTTACGAAAAGATTTGACAGATGTAATATCTCATACTGCATATGTGACTGTGTGTGTGTTTTATTTTAGGACTTTAAGATTACCAGTGTGATCTTCTGCTGATCATCTGATGGTGAATAAGGATCCACTACAGAGACTCAGTCAACAGAATCAACAGAGACTGAAGATACAGTGACTTCACTGTTAGAAATGAAGACTTCATGTAGATCTCAGCGATCCTCTGACAGACCTGATGAGGCGGCAGTGAAACACCTTTTATTTCACAGCAAATTACAGTTTCTCATTCATAGATTAATCATTTTATGTGTATAAACGCACAGTAACTCAAAAAGCTCTGAGTTTTGTCACAGAGTAAATAAAGAGCCTGAATATCTTTGTGTTTGTGTTGTACCAGCAGAGGGAGACAAAGACTGATGAAATATTCATTTTTCATAATTATGAGAAGAAGAAGAAACAGTTCAAGCTCACTTTTGGAAAACAATGGAAGCTCAAGTTTATACATCATGTTTTAATAATGGTTGCATTACATGTTGTACTAATGTATTAAAGGGGTCATATGATGTGTTTTCATGTTTTCTTTTTCTTTAGTGTGTTATGTAGATGTTTTTGCATGTATAAGATCTACAAACTTACAAAGCTCAAAGTCTCCTACAAAAGATTTTGGTGCTCGAGCCCCTTTTTCAAAATGAATCAGAAGTGCCCCTCTCAAACAAATATCAAAGATAATATTGTGGTCAATAAAACAAAATGCATTCGATTATAATTAACATGACAATGTGAACAAAACTAATGACAATTTATTATTTTTTCCGAAGTGTTAACAACTTAGTGTTAACTAATAATTGTTATAAACTGGTACTACCAACAAAATATGAGTGCATTCCTGGAGCTGGGCGTCGTTACACTCCATCCTCATGATCGCTTTCTGCAGGACTTTTACGGCTTTCCTCAACTCACTGAAGTGACGTCGGTGTCCGGGTTAGCGCTAGCATGAGCCGTCAGGCAAGTGTTATTTAAATAAACTCCTGATGTACTCAAGGCCGTAACCAGGGTTTGAAAATTAGTGAGGTCCGGAGTGAGGTGTTAAGAATTGTGCTATAATAACACCCACAAATGCACTACATATAGCCTAAACCTCAAAATAGACAGACATGTAGATGCTTGTGAAAGAATTTTTATTCAAAATAATGTTTTACATTTCACAGACATGTTACAACTATGTACGTGCGTGTGTGTGTGTGTGTGTGTGTGTGTGTGTGTGTGTGTGTATTGAAATGACAAAATAAAAAAGACAGATTCAGACTTCAGACAGTTAGTTTATAATCAGTGCAAATGCAAATGAATGTTGGATGACTGTACTCTTTACAACATGCATTACCTTTCCATTGAAGGCTAGCTGTATCCTCCTGTGGCCAGAGGCATCCCACCGTCTAAGGACTCTCTCCTTGTCCAGCTTAACTTTTCGATGAACATGCATCAACGCCAGTCCTGTGAGCCTTTCACTAGACATAGAAGATCTGAGCCATGTTTTGAGCCTTCGCATTGCAGAGAATGACCTTTCACATTCACATGTTGTCACAGGAAGTGTAAGAAATTTTTTCAGCATACATTGGATGTTGGGGAAGAAGGCCCTCTGTGTTGTTTTCAGAGTTTCCAGTGCTGATGCAGGCAGCACCCTAGCTCTATTTCATTTCGCCTGAAAACAGGCGAAATGTTCTTCCTCCGGCCTGAAAACAGCCGGCCAATCAACGAACAGAGGGCGGGCTAAGAGCCGTGACGTAGACGCTAAGTACCTAGTTTAGTTTAGACACGGGATGCAATTCGCTCTGTTTTGGAGAATATTCCCGGCATTAGCAATTTAGTGTTTGTTCAACATTTTGAATGGAGGTGATGTTGTGGCCCCACTCCCGACAGGTTTTGGGAAAAGTTTAATTTATCAACTATTACCAATCGTCAGCGAGAAACTGGGGAGACCAAAGGCCGGCAAGGCGATAGGCTTTTTTATGGTCCTTGGCGTTTTTGAAGGTGTATCTCAGTCTCTTTTATCTGTCGAACTGGCGCCCTTTTGACAGGTTATTGTCTCCTTTCTTTGCCAGTCCTTAAATATAGTCATGTCATGCTGTAATCTTGTAATTAAGTTGCAGCATTTCCGACAGACTCGAGAAGAACTAAGAGCTGTGTCTGACAGAACTAATCCTAACTTTGACAGTTGGCTACAAATATTTTCTTGATTCTCTCTACTATCAAATATTGTTTTAGAGGCACTGATTGTACCGTGGATGCGAAGATTTACTTCACATAATCTGCAAAAGTCGTTCACAGCCATGTTCACTCCATATTTAGCTCGATGGTTTAGTTTTAGTATAGTTTTTTTCACACAGTGGAAATTCGATGCGGCTGAGACGGCGCATAGCATACGTCATGACCAAACGTTATGTGATTGGCTTACGGGTAACCAATGATTTTAAGCTTCAGACTAGCGCCCCCAGGCAGTAAAGAAAACCTTTTTCTATAACGGATCTCCAGACTCTCTCTACGAAGCAAAGCGAAGTACCAGAGTCTGGTATTACCAGGCTAGCAGCACCCCATCTTCAGAGTGAAACTTGTGCCTCCAGCTTTCTATCTCCTGCTCTACTGTGTTTGGGTAAGGTAGGTCCTCACGGAACCACTTTACCATTCTTTGCTCTCTTTCTTCTGTCAGTTTCTTCAACGATTTTGGTACCAGGTAAACTGCTAGTGATGCAGGCTCATTACTTTCAGAGAATCTCTCATCCAGCTCACTAGTTATGTGATCGATGAAGGAATAGAGGAGATTCACCTGGTAGTGGTCTTCCACTGACTCTGTGGATATGTTTGGTCTGTAATTCTGTTTTACTGATATTCTACGCTTTGTTGGGACCACATCAACTGAGTTGGCCAATGCTGTGGCTTTTTGAAAACATGGACTGAATCCTTGCTCATTTCTTTGGTTGGCTATGACTTGCCGTACATTTCTTGCCTCCTCGTATGCTGTGATGATGTCCAAGTTGGTAGACTGCAGCTGTTTGGTTAGAGGTAGCATATAACCCAGCACCTTCTACGATGGCCATTGTGTTCCTCACTAAAGGAAGATCAGAACAACCATGCACCACAACCAAATTAAGTGCATGGCTCCTACAATGGGTGTACATTGCCCTGGGGTACAGTTCATTGACTCTCTTTTGTACCCCACTCACTTTGTCACTCATTGTAGAGGCCCCATCATAACCCTGACCCCTTAGGAAAGTTGTTTGAAGACCCCACTTTGTCAGCTGATTGAGAATGGCTGAGGTTATTGTTGCTGAATCTTGTTTGGGCAAGGGACAGAGACCGAGAAAATCCTCCTTTATCTCTAGGTTTTCTTCCTCCTCATTGACGTAATGAACACATATGGACATCTGTTCAGTCCCACTTATATCCATGGACTCATCAGCTAATACAGTGAAGTACTTGGCTGCCTGTATTCTATTGATTAGGGTCCCTCTGATTTCCTCTGCACAACAATCAATAAGCTCATTTTGAATTGCGGGTGAAAGGTACAGTGGGTACGGAAAGTATTTAGACCCCCTTCAATTTTTCACTCTTTGTTATATTGCAGCCATTTGCTAAAATCATTGAAGTTCATTTTTTTCCTCATTATTGTACAGTCAGCACCCCCTATTGACAGAAAAACACAGAACTGTTGACATTTTTGCACATTTATTAAAAAAGAATTTAGTAGAAGCACCCTTTTGATCTAATACAGCCATGAGTCTTTTTGGGAAAGATGCAACAAGTTTTTCACACCTGGATTTGGGTATCCTCTGCCATTCCTCCTTGCAGATCCTCTCCAGTTCTGTCAGGTTGGATGGTAAACGTTGGTGGACAGCCATTTTCAGGTCTCTCCAGAGATGCTCAATTGGGTTTAAGTCAGGGCTCTGGCTGGGCCATTCAAGAACAGTTTTTCTTTTTTAATAAATGTGAAAAAATGTCAACAATTCTGTGTTTTTCTGTCAATATGGGGTGCTGTGTGTACAATAATGAGGAAAAAAATAAACTTAAATGATTTTATCAAATGGCTGCAATATAACAGAGTGAAAAATTTAAGGGGGTCTGAATACTTTCCGTACCCACTGTATCTGGTTTAGGCTCATGCGAGGGATATTGTCAATATTCTATAATATGCTGCTTGGTATCGTTGGAAAAGGGACCTTTTACGCTTTCATTTAAGCCCAGTACTGAATCTGTCTGACAAACAGAGGTCACATGACTTCTTTAAACCAGAATAACACATATTTTTTCACAATTTCCGCCTAAACTGTATGTTTTCTTTTATCCCTGTGGCATGAAAGAACACCACAGACACAAAACTCAACAACTTCTATACTCAAGGCACTCTGATGACTCAGAAAATGTATAATATACCCATACTATTTATTTGTGAGAGCCTAAAATGAGACTTGTGCAGCCTAGCTCATACACGGCATGTTGATGGATTTTGACAGTTTGACGAGGTTTTGTGAAAAGATTGTTGGTTCAGTTGACTGGTTATAACAACACTACCAACAATGCCATCTTCAATCAACTTCCATTGAGTTCCAGGGGTATTAAATGTAAGTACAAAATACTTTTACTCTTGTGAATTGGTGGGGAATAGTAGCAGTAGCTAATGTAAGCTTGGTGTTTTTAGCAGGCTAGCTATCTAGCAGGTTAAACAGTGTAACAGTAACTGCTACAGTGCAGTCAGGGCTCTCAAGTGTCACATGACACTCACTCATTTCGGTCTTTTGTCACGCCCTCTCGCCACACATTGTATTTCTCACACGGAAAAACTACTTATAATATATTTAATATGCCGCAGCGCCCAAAATGTCTCTGGCCGCGCCAGTCTCATTATGGAACCGGCAGGAATCAATCGCTGTGATTCCAGATCAATCCTCAGCCCGCTGCTGGAGCCTGCATCCAGTTAGTTTTACATCAGGCCTGGCTAGAATAAGTTTCTCCAAACCGTAGAAAAAGTATACTGCAACATAAGAGTGTGCAAATATCATCTACGATAATATCGTAATTGTTTTAATGATGTGAAATCGAGTATGTCCCTCACTTTGCAAACACCAAACAAAAACTCAGCAAGAGAGTTAACCCTTTCCGGTTTAGGTTAGACTACTGAGCGTGCGCATTTAGAGGGCACGCTCTCAACTGCGTGATTTACTCTATTTAAATGCAGCAACAAACACACCTGTATTAATTGTCTGTTAGGCTATATCATATGATATAGATAAGCAATCACACAAAGAGTGCCATTTTCTCCTCAAAATATCAGCACAATTAAAATTAGTTTAATAAACAAGAAGTTAATATTAAGTGACTTACATTAAGTCTGCCGACCTGAAGCATCTCTCGCTCAAAACCGCTCTTGTACTGGCGCTCGCCTCCGTTAAAAGAGTGGTCGATTTATACGCGCTGTCTTCGAGTGCGCCCTGTCTTGAGTTTGGACCCAACGACTGCAGAGCCGTCCTTGAGCCAGGGCATGGGTATATTCCTAAAGTGCTCTCCACTCCCTTCAGAGCACAGGTTATTTCCCTAGCAGCTCTTTCCTCACTAGAGGACAAAAGAGACGCGAATTTACTCTGTCCAATCAGGGCTCTCAGAGTGTATCTACAGCGTTCTGCCTCGTTCAGACAGTCGGAACAGCTGTTTGTGTGCTTTGGCGGCCGCACTAAGGGTCTCGCCGTCTCAAAGCAGAGATTATTGCGCTGGATAGTTGACGCTATAGTGCTGGCTTATGAGTCTAAGGGCCTTCACTGCCCCTTAGGCGTCAGAGCTCATTCCACAAGAGGCATGGCCTCGTCTTGGGCTTGGTCAAGTGGAACACCCATCGAGGATATCTGTGCGGCGGCCGGCTGGGCCTCACCGTCAACATTTATCAGGTTTTATAACCTACAAGTCCCTGCTCTGCATTCCAGGGAACTTTCAGTATGAAAGGTGTAAGCACAATACCCCCATAAAACGTGGGCCCGATATTATCCGGTCCTGTTTTACATTAACTTAGTTTGTATATATATTATACATTTTATATATTACATTATTGTTGTATCTTATCTTAATAATGACAGCAGAACAGACGGGAGCCACACGCTACCATCAACTTCACTTGTTTTCTTTATTCTCTCTCTTCTTCGTTCTCTTTCAGCATCCACAGTGAATATGCAACACAGCGCCCTCTACAGGTTAAGCCGTAACTCAATACACAACATATTTCCCCTCTTGTTTAGGAAGCTTACCAGGTAAAATAAAAAAATGAATATGCCATCTCTTAAATCACTTAGACCTCGGCTGTAATATAATGCAAACTTAAATGTTTCCTTACACATACTTAACATTAGCATCCTTTTCCTTCCAGAAATACTAACCCTATAACAGTTATAACATGCAACCTTATGTTGATCACCCTTCTAACAGAAGCGTTAACCTTAAGCGAAATTAAGTAAACAAATTTCACCAGCAAACAGCATTTCAATTATGGATTTCTTTCAGTCACATTTTCAATCTTTTTTTTTATATATTTTTTTTTTATTGTCATTCCCTCTTAGTTTCCCCCCCAAAGGCCATGAGGATTACTGTACGTAATCACTAAGCCATGCCGGCTTTTTTCTGACCCTGGCAGACCTCCGCACATCACCGGAGGGCTGTGCAGGTCCTGACTCAGGTATTGAAACATCCAGCATTTGTGCGGGTCAGGAACCGGAACAGAACTGTCAATTGTATCTTTTACCCTGTCAGGAACCAGTGAGAGATGAGTAGCGTTCCAGGTGCGTCCATCTTCCAGCACATACGCATTTGCACCAGCTCTCCGTACCGCCCTGGCAGGTCTATGGAACTTTGACAGTCCTTTCTTGACATGGAAGGGTTTCCGTACTCTTACTAGGCTTCCCTCTTTGATCTTTGGTACTTGTGCACCTCTCCTCACATTTGTGTAAGCCTTTGATGCATTTTGTTTAGAGAAGACACGGTTGCGCAGTTGCTTCTCTGTCAGCAGAGTAGATTTGCTTGCTGGACCGATGTTCACCTTTGTGCGCATTCTCCTGTTGAACATGAGTTCATATGGTGACACTCCTGTTGTACTGTGTGGAGTTGCACGGTATGTGAGCAAGAATTCCTGTACGAATGGTTTCCATGATTTCCTCTCCTGCTCGGCTGTAAGAAGTGTCTCTTTGAGAACGCGGTTCCAGCGTTCAATAGCTCCGTTTGTTTGTGGGTAAAGACACTTTCCTGTGTGTAATGTCCCTCACTGTCAGAAATTCTGCGAACTCGCCCGAGGTAAACTGTGTCCCATTATCACTATTGAGTTCTGTGGGGTTGCCGAAGTGGGCAAACACAGTAGACAGGAAGGTGGTGACAGCCGTGGTTGTGATTGAGTGTGTAAAAGCCACCTCCGGCCACATAGCGGCAGTCCCAGTTCGCTGACTCAAACGGTCCGACGATGTCAATTCCTACTTTCTGCCATGGACCGTCTGGCAGTGAGACTGGCTGGAGTAGAGCAGCGTGCGTCTTAGCGCTTTTATCATTCATCTGGCAGGTCACACATGCACTAATACTGTCCTGCACCCTCATGTCCATGCCGGGCCACCAGTATAAGTCGCGCAGCCTCTGCTTGGTGCGCACAATACACTGGTGAGTTTCATGTGCCAGGTCCACCAGCTGTTTTCTCAGGGCCACCGGCACTAGCCATCGGTGAGGGCCCCTGTATATTGTCACATCTTGAACTGAGAGTTCATCTCTGGTATTAAAGTAGGGTTTGAGCACTGTAGGTAGAGACTTTGCTGTTTAAGGCCACCCCTTTTTTATCTGTGCCCTGATGGCAGTAAGCTCTGGGCATGCCTCACATGCCACCGCGAAATCCTTCACTGAGAGAGCTTTCAGTTCTGTGTCCAGCAGGGCTACAAGTTCAGGCTCAGTCACTGGCTCTGCGTTCTCTTCTGAGGGTAGAGGCAAACGGGAGAGACAGTCAGCAGCATAGTTTTGTGCTCCTGCACGATACACCACGTCATACGTGAAGCAAAGAAGTCTGGCTGACCACCGGGCAATACGCATTCCTGCGCGGCCAAGTCCTTTTGTGTGTAGCAGTGTGGTCAGAGCCTGATGATCTGTACGCAGTGTAAATCTTGTCCCCCATAAGAACGTCCTCCACTTTTCCGCAGCCCACACACAGGCTAACGCCTCCTTTTCTACAATGGAGTATTTACGTTCGGCAGGGGTAAGTGAACGTGAGGCAAAAGCAACTGTACGCTCCGTGTTATCAGGGTGCATTTGTGTCAGTATAGCCCTCAAACCGTAATCCGAAGCGTCTGTAGACACTATTGTAGACAAGCTCGGGTCAAAGACGGCTAGCGCTGAACTGGTTACAATGCGAGTCTTGACCGTGTCAAAGCTTGACTGTGCTGCTGCTGTCCACTGAAATGTATCATCACGCAGGCAGTCTCGCATGGGCTCCACCAGAGATGCATAGTTTTGCACAAATTTTGCATACCATGCTGTAAGCCCCAGAAATGAGCGCAGTGTAGTGGCGTCACTAGGCGCTGGAGCAGCTGTTATAGCCTTGAGGTGATCTTTGTCTGGCAGCAAACCCTGGGCTGAGATGGTGTGTCCCAGGAACCGTAAGCTGGTCTGGTTGAAGTGGCATTTTTCGTTATTGAGCTGGAGGCCAGCTTCCTTTAGCGGAGCAAGCACCATCTGCAGGTTACGATCATGCTCCTCCTTTCCTGTGCCATAGACTATTACATCATCCAGATAGTTCTGGACCCCCTTGAGATCTTTTAGCACCAGAGACATCATCTTAGAGAACGCACTTGGAGCTGAACACAGTCCATATGGAACCCGACGAAACCTGAACAGCCCTTCGTGCGTTATAAATGCCGTCAAATCCCTGCTTTCTTCTGCCAGTAACACCTGATGATAAGCATTTGCTAAATCAATGGTGGAAAACACAGTGACTCCACGCATTTCAGAGAATAGATCATCCATATGGGGAAGTGGGTGACTGTCCATCACTACCGCCTTGTTTGGTTCACGTAAGTCCACGCACATTCTCACTGCACCATTTTTTCGTCGTGTGACCACGATGGGTGAAACCCATGGAGATGCATCAATCCTCTCTATCACCTCCATGTCTAACAATCTCTCCAATTCAGCAGAGACAGCTTGTTTAACAGAGAGAGGGAGTCTCCGCAGCTTTTGTTGGACAGGCTGGACGTTGTCCCTGACTTTTACACGGTGAAGGAAACCTTTAGCAAGACCTAGCTTCTCCTCAGTCACTGATCCGGCTTTGATCTCTCTGATCTCGGTCACTGGGCCCGCAGGTGAGAGCACGATGTTGTTATTAATAGAAAGTCTCAGTGCCCTGAATAAGTCCATTCCCAGCAGAGCTGTGCCTGTCTTCACAACGTACAGTGTAGCTGGTACTGTAATTGTGGCATACTGCACTGTAGCTGGCAGGCAACCCAGCACTGGAACATCAGCTTTGGTGTAAGTCACTAACCTTTTTTCTGGTTCAGCAAGCGGCACACCACTGAAATGCGCTCTGTAGAGATGCTCAGGAATGAGTGACACCGCCGATCCCGTATCAACCACTAACTCCACAGTACGGGAAGTTGACTTTGCATTTATGGCTACTGTGCATGTAATTTTTACATCTCGTTGTCCATTTTCTCATCATGTGCACCGTATTCATTTCCAGAATAACCACTTCTCCTACTTTGGCCGTGATTTGTTTGGACTTACATACACGAGCAAAGTGTCCGATCTTATTGCAGTTCCGACATGTCACTTTCCTTGCAGGGCAGTCCTGAGCATTTGCCATGTGAGCTGCTGATCCACATCTAAAACAGCTTTGATCCTGTTTCAGTGCTGCTGCATGCTCTGCGGAGGGACTGCTCTTTGCTCTGGTTCTGAATGGACGTTTCGGTCTCGCCTTCACCACGTGCACTGGAGCGTGCGGCTCCGAAGCTCGAGTCTGGGCATGTCCGATGGCTGCTTCCACTTGACACGCCAACTTTACTGCTGTGTCCAGAGTGAGATCTGCCTCCGTTTGTACTAAAAGTCTTTCACGGATTCTTACAGAGCTAGCATGCTCAATAAGTTGGTCCCGTATCATTTCATCTGTATTACCAGCAAACCCGCACGTTGTAGCTAACTCACGTAGTGCGCCAACATACTCAGCTACAGTCTCATGCGGTCTCTGTACTCTTTGTCTAAACTTGTGTCGTTCCACCACGACATTTATTGCTGGTCTGAAATGTGCACGCAGTGCATCTACTGCTGAATCATAGGTTGTACCTACGTTCGTGAGTGTATAAAATACACGTTGGCCTTCGGTGCCCAGGCAGTGTATGTGACGGCTAAAGAGCTGAATTGTGTCTGAGATTAATTGCTGCACTGTTAAAATAAAATCGGTTAAACTGAGAAGCTGAATTCAAATTGAGTGACGAAGATCGACGGAGAATGCCGAGTGATTGCGGGAAAAAAAGTGAAACTCACGTGCAGACGCATGCACGCAGAACGAGAGTGCATAGAAAGTGAAAGACGTGATTGTTTCACTGAGTCAACGACGCGGTTTCAAGGCACGAGTAATTTCTGCATGAAAATGACGTATGCAGAAAAGTTAAAAGGCTGCAGAGAGTAACGCACAAGACGGGAAACGCATCAGCAATCGGTCATCTCAGGGACACTGATGGTATGACAAAATCTCTCTTTAATTGTGTGAAGAACTGATTGTCACTTAAATCTGTGTTATTTGACTATTGTAATGTACAATATAGAGGAGAACAGTGAATTATGTCATGCTGTGGTTGTTATTTAAGTGCATGGTGCACAGTTCTCGTGTGTTCATAAAAAATGCAACTTTGTGTATTCAGAAGATACCACGTGACAGATACCACGTTTGTTTAACTAGTTTGTGTAAAATGATAATACTATGTATTGATAAGGAAAGAAAGAGAGCTTAAATATGTAAATGAACAAATATTGGGACAGTTTTATGTGGTAAAAAACTTTATTTACAATGTATTTGTTCGCAATAATCAGAAGTAATGATGTATCTTTTTCTTTTCTTTGTTTTCTTTTTGTCTTTAAGGTTATCAACCTTAATGAATCCATTTGAGGCAAACTGTTCAATTACTGTCAAATCTGCCAGAATTTACAAATACAAGAGCTGAAAAGTGATTTGGAGTTGTTCCCTGTGTCCCCTGTGTTTGGCTGATGCTCTTTTCGAGTTAGAAGCAGATACTGATGCACAAAATTCCAAGATAACTCGACAGTGTAGGAGAATTGCACGTTTCCTCGTGTCGGGCCAGTCATCCCCCTCCGCATGGATAGCGAGCAGGTAATTCCCGAACATTTTCATCCACATATCGAACGGGATAGTGGGTTGTCCACTTCATGGCAGGAACAATGCAGAAAGAGGCACACCGGCAGTCGCCATCCTCGTCGCCAATTTGTTGTATCTTATCTTAATAATGACAGCAGAACAGACGGGAGCCATAAGCTAGCATCAACTTCACTTGTTTTCTTTATTCTCTCTCTTCTTCGTTCTCTTTCAGCATCCACAGTGAATATGCAACACAGCGCCCTCTACAGGTTAAGCCGTAACTCAATACACAACAATTATATATCATTTATTAAGGTTTGGCCCTCATTAGGCCCACTCCTCCTTTTTCCCTTATGAAGCCCGTCACTGACCGGCTTATTGGGTTCATACTTTATTCTTAAGGGCTTCAGGCTTCTTGCCTCAGGCTTTATCAGAGCGAAGTGAAGCACGCACAGCGTTTCAAAGATGGTTACCATAGCGTAATAGCTACTTATGCAATAGGAGAGACCCCTCGAAAGAGAACGTCTCGGTTACTAACGTAACCTTGGTTCCCTGAGATGAGGGAACGAGTATTGAGTAACTCGCCGTGCTTGTGCTTTGGTCAGGGAATCGATTCAGTCGATTTAACCTAAAGACTTTGACGAACGATGGGCTCTTTTTAGCCTCTGGCCACGCCCATCCTGGCGGGCTCAGGCGCGAATTGCCCTGATTGGACTACGTGTCTGAGCCGCCTCGTCATAGGTTCATGCGGTTGCCGCAGCACAGCCAATGACCGTGTTCGCCGCTCATCTGTGTATGCTGTGCAGCTGCACCTCGTTTCAAAAATTTGGCTTCAATATTCTCGAGAAAAGGAGTTTTCCCAAAGCGTAAGCTACTTACGCAATACCGTGAGTCCGTTGTTCTCTGGCAGAGCAACAGCCAGAACCTGAATCTGACATGAACCTTTATTTATTACTGTACAGTTTGCATTGTGGACCAAAGCAAAGTCAATCATCTTATTGCCATCTTTTTATTTTAATTTTATTTTTGCAATAGTCCCTCACATTTGGTTTTTGAAATTAAAATATTATGTCCTCGCTGGCTTTGTTTAATTTTATTTCATACATTTTGTTTTTATAATGCCTATGCATTCATGGAGGTGTTTGTTGCATGTTGTAAAGCTGTTCGATCAATAAATAATGCATAAATAGTAATTTAAGCACATTCCTCACATTCTTTTAACTAAAATTCAAAATAAATCAGTTTCATGCATAACCCTTTTAACCCTCTACCTTACATTGGGTGTCTTTGACCTCTTGTGGAAAATAAATAATATAAGATGATATTTCATGACTCTAGATGGCCTTATATGGAGCAAATGAGCTGTTCCTCTGGGTCTTAAAGTCAGAAAACTCAGTCAGTCAAAACTCCTCAATCCATTAAAAACATTTTTTGTGTGTGTGAATTTCAGAACTCTTTAATTTACTTTTTTTATTTATTTATTTTTTCAAAAAAGTGACTAGAAACAATTTTTTTTTAATGAATTATGGCTAATAATGACTAGGGATGCACCAATACCACTTTTTCCAGAACGAGTCCGATACCGATACGGTCATTTTTGGTACTCGCCGATAGCGTAACCGATACCTGTATTTTCACTGCATTTGTCATTTTTAAATGTATTGGTAGAGAAACCAAAAGAATATAAATCATATTATTTGGCTAAGTTGTTTTCATGCTTAATAAAGCCTGTGTATGAATGTGTTACTTTCACTGTTCATATTGCTCAATCATATTTTATCTTTCATTTTAAAGGGATGGTTCGGAGTAAAACCAACCTAGGGTCCTTTGCACCATGACCTCGAGCCAAAGAATGGCATGGTTGTGCATAACGCCAGAACGACCTCTAGTATAACTTCATCCTCTGTATTTTATTATACGAACTGTTAGAAACCCATAAAACTTCATGTACTAACAAAACAGTGCATTGAGACGTGCTGATGTTAGCGTAGCATCGGGAACTAATCACGTTCGCCATGTGCGACAATCTCATCTCTTTTTCCACAATACGGGTATATAACAATTATACCAACACCCTATATACACAAACTCATATTAACATCAAATATTCGGATATTTAAGGGGCTTACCTGAAAAGGGGAACATAAAAATATTAAAATAATCTCTGTTTTATGAGTGGGGGAAGGGAACCGTGTGCCTGATAATAACTTTCCATGCTTCCCCTGCTGGAGTCTTATGGTACTGCACCATAACAAACTACATGAACCAATGAAATAACCAATCATAACAATAATATTCTCAATACCTGCTACATTATACACCATATAAAATGATCCACAATATACAATACTTTTGTATATTGCGTTACACACTGCGTTTGCATAGGTGGAGATTTTTTTCATGAGAAATACAAGTACGAAATAATCCACAAAATTATTAGTGAATGAGACCCAATGTGTATACATGTGATTCATTTAACATAATTTTAACTTAATTTAAAATACTTATTCCAATATCCAAATATGATATAAAACTCGCAGTGGGAAAAAGGGTTTATATTTGTGACGTGCTGTCTTTGCATCTGATCATTGCACACTATAAACAGGCATTAGCTGAATAAACGTTAGCCAATACAAACATAATAGAAAACAGTTGACAATGAATAGAGCAAATCACCAATAAAAAACCTAGCACGTCAATTTTAATTTTACAAATATCTACAATTCTCACGCAGCGCAGACAACAATAATTTTTAATCCATAAGTAATAACGCACTAGTTTTCATACCAAATAAATACGTAACATAATTAGGTACTTTATTTATTAACACAATAATGTAACATGTAAGCTACGTTTCTCAACACTGAGAATTAATAAATAAACAGCTGTTTCTCCAGACTATCGCTTTCCAGTTATCCACAAATCACAGCACTATTATAATCACTAAGTGATTTATTTATTTATTTTAGTATTTAGATTTATTGTTCAGCATTACTTGAGCATTTTATCATTTGCATGGCTGAATGATGTCTTCCTCTTGTTTGAGTGACCATGAATGATGGAGTATCTTAAATTAATCCCACAGACAGTAAAAGAAATGGACACAGCGACCCCATAGACTTCAACAGAGAAAAGTGAAGTCAATCAGAAGCTCTTCTTCCTGATAGCTGAGCGACTGCGCAGACTCACACTGAGCTTGACGACGTAGATGTGACGTGAGCAACGCGTCTGTCTTCTAGTAGCTGTGCCGAGAGAAATCTGAATCATTCCCTTCAGAACCTCACAGAGACGGAGAGCGTGAGTAGGAGCTGTCCATGAGCTGGAGCAGGAGACACTTTATGACTCTCTATGGGCTTCTCCCTTGACTTTATCAGACTTTATGCCTCCACGTCCCCCGATTGCCTGCGAGCTTCTCCTCCTGTCTATACGGTAATATCTCTACTGTGCGACAGAGAGTCGCGTGGTTATGACGCAATCGTTAGCCTATTTTTACAAAAACTGCTTCTACGGGGCCATAACGTAAGATACAAGGTAATGGAGCCTTTTAAACATTGTCGTGTTTCTTTAGAAATAAACAATGGACAAATACAGTCTTTAAACGCCTCAGATGTAAAGTTATTCACTGTCAAAGTGACGTCAGATGAATGGGAGTCAACGTAATGCTAACAGCAGGTGATGGCTTGTTAGCCAATGGAGGAGGCTGGATTCCCCCCTTGATTAATCCATGCGATTAAGCCCATGTGATTGTCGAGGACTGAATCCAGCGCTATGATTGGTCGAACTCTTCTTCTTTTGCTGTGGCTTGATGTGAGTTCTGCGATTGCACAATCACCAGGTTTTTGCGTAGTTTAGAGTGACAAATCGAACCAGTGTACCCAAAACGTGCACAGGTTGGCAGGTCTGCCTACGGGCTTTTTTCAATTTATTTTTTACAAATTAATTTATTTTTGGAACTTTACTAAACTTTAAAATAAAATATTTACATCAAATTTAATAAAGCCATAAGCCCCAAGAAACTGGTTTACAGTGAATATATAACAGCTATGTGGTGTTCACTGTAAAAAAAAATATATATATATCAATATCAATAAGTTAACATGTTTGAAAAGTGATACAGTATATCCAAAAACTTAGAAAAACCCAAGAAAAGGAAGAAGAAAGGCATCTGTGCTTTCTTATGGAGAATAGGGAAGGCTGTAAACAAGGCTCTACAGTGCGAGTATTTCACTTGCATTTGCGCCTAAAACTTGAAAAATAATGTACAAGCACAGTGCGCGAGTGACAGGCTGTTCTCAATACACAGAACAACAGCGCGATGAAGCGAAGCACACCATTGATTTCACATGGAAAGCAAGCAAGAGGACGTGATGGGGTCGAAACTGCGCGATGTGAACATAGCATGATGACGCGCCTAACGTAATGCAAATGAGAGCAACGATTCGCAACCAAGTGTGCCGCACAAGCCCTGAAAAGTGAAGCCAAAGCGTCTCGATCGCCCCCCGGTGGCTGGTCCTAGTATAGGTCATAAGCCCCGCCTCCCCGTGTTATTCAACGGGACTTGAGACCAACTAAACAATTTGATTACACTTCAAATATTTTTTTTCCGAAGGTGGTTTCTGTCATTTACTGTAGTTTTTATCACGCTGATGTAAATTCAAGTGTTGTAAGTTTGTTTTTAGTTAGTTATTTAATAGTGGTGTGACGTCATGATTGACAGCTTCTCTTAGCGAAGTAGTCACTGAACAACAACAACAACAACAACCTTCAGTTATAAAGCACATTTAACACAATACAAATTGATCCAAAGTGCTGTACATAGTGCATAGCAGGACTACACTATAAAAAAAAACAATTACAAGTTTCCAAAAGCTAAAGAATAAAAATGTGTTTTCAGAGTAGATTTAAAAATGTCCAATGAAGGAGCAGACCTCACATGATAAGGGAGAGCATTGCAAAGCTTGGGCCGGGCCACAGAAAAGGCCCGATCACCCTTTAATTTGTAGCGACATCGTGACACATTTAAAAGCAAGTGATTTGAAGATCTAAGTGCCCTAGCAGGACAGTATGGCACAATAAGATCACAAATATACCTTGGTGCACAGCCAGACAACGCCTTATAAACAAACATAAGGATCTTAAAATCAACTCTAAACTTAATGGGAAGCCAGTGAAGGGATGCCAAAACAGGAGAAATATGATCCCTCTTTCTAGACCCAGTCAAAAGTCTTGCAGCTGCATTTTGAACAATTTGTGATCGAGATTGAAGACCACAATAGAGAGAGTTGCAATAGTCTAAACGTGATGTTACAAATGCATGAATTGCAATTTCTAAATCTTTGCTTGAAAGAAGGTTCTTCAACTTTGCAATAGATCTTAAATGGAAAAAGCTTCCTCTAATAACAGCACTAATTTGTTTATCAAAAAATAGTAAAGAGTCAAAGATCACTCCAAGGTTTTTGATTTGTTTGCATACATTTGTTGAGAGAGGACCTAACTGGGCTTTCAGAGCAGGAGAGGAATCTGCCGGACAACCCAGAATTAAAACCTCTGTGTTATCCTCATTTAGCTGCAGAAAATTATTTGTCATCCACCTCTTGATATCATCTACACATTCCAATAACACATCAGATGATGCAAATGATGCACATCAATTGATTACTGAAGCACCAACAGACTTTTTTTCGGGATCTTCGGAGGACTGAGGAGATTGGAGCTTTATATTTAACATCTAAATTTCTATAATTAATTATTTCACACCGAGAGTGAGGACGGGGCCTTGATTTCGCGGCTTTACTTCCGGCTCACGACTGCGCAGGTCTGGTCCCGAGATCGCTACTGCGCAGACTCAAGCCCCAAGATGTCAGCGCCATATTGGGACACTGGCGGCTTCACTTCTCACCAATGGAAGAGAGCGAAGGGGCGTCGTCCATATTTTTTTTACAGTCTATGTTCGCAACCAAGCGGCAACCTTCCTGTCTCTCTTTTGAAACCAACACGGAAGTGAATTAAACGGCAATTCATCGACTGGCCGCTTGAGGCTGGCTGCAAAAGTGAGTCAAATCTGCTTCTCCCCCATGTTGAAATGCCCAACTTTACAGCAGAAAAATGTTTACAGCCTGGAGCAAAAAGTGGCTTTGGTCTATACAGCTTATTTTGCCCTTCATGAAGACTGTGAGGAGGGTGATTTTTTTTTATAACTCATGCGTTTAAATTATATTAAGCCTTAAATTTCTGCATAATTAAGGGTGTGTCCACTTTTGAGTCACAGGTGGATTCCCGCTGCTGTGGTCATTAGTTATCATTAGCTGTGCGTCTGCTGTCTGTTAGCCATCACGTTAGGGTTTTTCGCCCATTTTCGTTTATCCGGGAGTGACGCACTTCCAAGATGGCGACGGTTGGCTACGCCCACTTTGGGCTTCAAAACCGGACTTCAGAAACCTATGGGTGACGTCACGGACACTACGTCCATATTTTATTACAGTCTATGTTCGCAACCAATGAGCCAATCACTTAAATAGTGTGGGAATGTGCGGGAACTGCTGGATTTTAAGTGAGAGAGTCAAGTGAGGTAAACACTTGAAAAAAGTAATTGGTACAATAGTTAAAAATGAAGAACATGCGTTTTTATTTTAAGCGAAAAAGAGATGCGGAGAAAGAGGAATCAGGTGAGGATATGGAAGGTTCAACTAACGTTAATGAGGTTTCTTCACAAGATTTACCTGAAGCTGAGAACAACTTTAGCGAAGTTATGGTGACCACTGCTGTCACTTCAACGTCCACTGGAGCCGGCAGAGGGAGAACATATACATTTAATGTCAATTGAGCCTTCGCTAAGCCCCGCCCTCCTTAGTTACTGTTGCTACGCCTGACAAGCTTTCGCGCCTGGCACGTCTATTACAGTATGAATGCACCGGTGTCAGACATTCCCAAGGAGATAATTAGTCATTTTTGGCAGGTGAAATATCTGAGAGAGCAAGACAAAAGGGACTGCAGTATGCATTCGAGGGATATATCCACGACGTAATATGCAACCGATTAGAGAATATATTCATCAAAATTGAAGCTAAAGCCTATAGGTCCCAGCGCAAGCAGCAGCCGCCTCGTACGCTGACCATTCAAATGGGAAACACACAAACTGAGGAACAGCTATGTGCATGCACAGCAGGGTGAGTGAAATTTGAAAATAATATAATAATTATAAATCAAACAGCTTATCGATAAATCTTGTGGAATAATCACAAGACATTAGCCTGACCACTTTGCAATGATAACATTCTCCCGCTTATTCGGGCGTGGCTTAGCGAAGTCAATTGGCTTAACATTTTCCCATGTCTGGATTTCAAGAACAACCTCATGTTCTGCAAATATTGAAGAGGGCAGAAACAGGCTAGCAACTCGTTGTTCTTGTCAAGAAATCTGAAAAAGATAGCGTAACGAAACATAACATCTTGCGGCGGCATATCCAGTGTAGAGACCTGTACCTGTTGAGACAGGAGAAAGCATCGAGCACGGTGTGCGCAGCCTTGAAGAGGCAAGTGCTGCTATCTGAGGAGGAGAAGTGGAGGCAGCTGAAAATAAAGATAAACATTGCATACTTCATTGCGAAAGAAGAAGAACCTTTCGTCAAATTTGGGCCACTAGTCAGACTCCACCACATGAGTTAACACCGAGCTGACATTAATCCCACATTCGACAATGATGTAGGATGTGCGGAGATGATAGGTCAAATTGCTGACATAATGAGAGAGAGCCTGAAAGCCGTTAAGTATCTAGCCGTTCTAATAGACGGAGACACTGATATATCCAACACCGGATGCAAGATTGTTTATGTGCGCTTGTTGGAGGATGGGAAGCCAGTCAGTCTCCTGGTCGGACAACAGACCCTTCAGCACTCCCATGCCATAGGTAAGTTGTTTCTCTTTATAGGCTTTATTCTTGTGTAAAGTTGAATAGGGCTGCAATAATTATAAAACTTCGTCTCCGGGGAATAAAGTAAATGAATCCTTGCCAGTACGTTTGTTAACAATCACTTCGCTACAACTTCATATCTGTGTGGGCTTTTGCCATGTAAAACTTTGCATGATGCACACCAACTCGAACACAAATTCTATGCTTTCATTTATTGCAACTTTATTTTGGCACAAGAGAGAGACAGTGAATTGTTTGTTTGTTATTTTCTTACTTTCACAGACTAGAGCTGGCAATACTGACCGTTCAAAAGAAAGAGCCAAAGGTGTCTGTTGTATACGATCTTCTACATCTGATACGGAAGACTTATCACTTCAGCGGAAAATCCAAACGAGAGCTCTGCGTCTCGGACAAGAGCTTGGTGTGGATATTTGTACACCAGCTAGCGTCAAGGGAACTCGCTGGATCCCCCATGTCCACAGAGCCCTCAAAGTGTTCTTGTGGCATGGACAAGTTGTTCTGCAGCACATGGAGCGTCTGGCCGTAGCATCAACAGCGGACGCTCAAAAAAGGTCAGTTTTACTCAGTAAATTTAATACCCCTTATTTACAAAAATAGGTTAAAAACTCAAAGTAACTTTTAGAATCAAGTAATTGACAGATGTCTGAGGAGAAAAATAAATAAACTTAAATTAACTAACACGTTTACTGTGTACTTGTTTACTCACTACTTAACAGATAAAGCGGGAAATGGAGAATGCACTCTTTTGTGTATTCTGCCATTTTCTCTCTGAGCCTATCCTCACTTAGCCTCACCTTGCAAAGGAATGACCCGATCCACATCAGAGTTGAGGACGACAGTGGCCAGACTGGAAGCACTGAAGTCTAGGGCAAAGGCAGGAGGCATGCTGGAGAAGATCCAGACCATGCTCGCTCAGCAGAAGCGTGATGCGAGGAGATTCCAGGTGTGTTAGGATGAGAGTTTGTTAGGATGTAAGAGAAATCGATGATTAAGACAGATTCTCAGTGTGAGAATCAATGTTTTCATTGCACAATAGGCTTTTATCACAGTGCGTGTGTCGTCACTTCCAATGGCGAATTGTAGCGTAAGCCGACTTCCGGTCTAGTCTGTAGCAACGGCGGCGAGCACAGCGAGGAATTGTTGCTGCGTTCCTAAATGTTCTAATAGTTCTACTAAACAGCCGTATCTCAGTTTCCATTTTTTTCCAACTGATGAAAAAGCGAAGAAAATGTGGATTCATGCTATTCGGTGGGATGAAGGCAAAAGTTTTGCAGTTTTAAAAGGGAGTACATACCTATGCGGGCAACACTTCACAGAATCTGACTACTCGTCAACAGCCGATCGTAAACGCTTGAAACGTGGAGTTATATCGTCCAGGTTCGAATGGAACAACTGGGGGAGTGTTCGCCAAAAACGACCCAATGTACTAGATAAGGTAACGTTAAAGCGCCAACATTGCAGTGAATCAGAGATCAGTGATGAACAGCCTGTAGTCTATTATGGACCCGTCCCACACACAGACCATGACTACTCAACACCTCCGTGTCCAGATCTTTTGGATGCTGCAGTGGAGAGAATTAGAGAGTTTGAGGCTGAAGTGCGAGCTTTGTCTGTCTCCCGCATTCAAATAAATAGATTTTGTCTCTCGGATGATGACTTCCGATTTTACACGCACTTTCCCTCAGTGAAGGTTTTCAGGATTTTCTGGGCATCAATAGAACCATCAGCATCGAACCTTGTGTGTTGGTCTAAGGCACAGAGACATGGTCTTGAGACGGTTACAGGACCAAGCCCTAACAGAAAGCTCCGGCTTATTGATGAGTTTCTCCTTGTTGTCGCGTGTCTGCCGGTCTACGAGAGAAGGTCTTGGCAGATATCTTCAGTGCGAGTACGACAACGGTCAGTCGAGTTATCATAACATGGGCAAATTTTCTGTACCGTGTTTTGGGGTCCTTGTCTATTTGGATGACCAAAGAGCAAGTCAGAGCAACCATGCCAGCAAAATTTAAGGAGCACTTCCCAGATGCCCGTGTTATTTTGGACTGTACTGAGATCAGATGTGAAAACCCCACAGCTCTTACACTACAGTCGGAGATGTTTTCACATTACAAAAACTACCCTACCGTCAAAGGCTTGGTTGGTGTTGCTCCATGTGGGGCCATAATCTTTGTTTCACAGCTGTTCACTGGATCCATCTCAGACAGGGAGATAACAAACCAGTCTTGGACCTGCTCGAGCCTGGAAACTGTTGTATGGCAGATAAAGGCTTTACCATAGAGCGACTGCTTGAGAATGTGGGAGCCAGACTTGTTATCCCTCCATTCAAAAGAGCAGCCCAATTTACAAAAGAGGAGACGAAACGTACACAATCAATAAGGATTGTGGTGGAAAGAGTCATTCGACAAATTAAAGAAAACCACATCTGGGACTCTACCATTCCTCTCACCCTGACAGGCACAGTGAACCAAATATGGGCAAACTGCTGTTTAATGGCGAATTACCAAGGCCCACTTGATGTAAATGATGATGTTGTATAAAACGTTTACACAGAAAAGATACCTGATTTAAGTTGCCACCAATCAAATGTCTGTCATTTCATAACTTTAATAAGTTTAGAGTTTCATTTGTACAAAAATATTGAATTGTGAAAACTTGCATTTAATGTTGCAAAATGTTTTTAGTAAATGAGCTAGAAAGTTGCAAACTTAAAAATTGGAATTAAATGTATTGCACCACTTTTATACATATATGAACAAGTATTGACTCCATTTTGACAATTAAAAAGTTGTTACAATTTCTGTTGTTACAAATTCTTCTTTATTCATTCATTAACAATTTACAGTGAACTTAGTTATGAATAGGCACTATTAACAATTTAAGACAAACAGATGCTCAACCAAAATAGACATTTGAAGAATCTTTAAAGTAAAACAATTTAAAATCTCGCTCGCGTGTGTAGCTGCTAACCGTCACGAGTGACAGTGTATTTACCAGTTTTGGGCTTTTATCTGTTTATGCTACGTTTAAATTCACAACTTGTATATACCATGGTATATGTATACTGTAATCATTCAGTACCATGGTATTCCCTTCTGATACCATCGCTGTAACAGTTCAGTTTTGAGATTAGGACTTTAATTTAAAGGGATAGTTCACCCAAAAATGTTGTTCATCCTCATGTTGTTTCAAACCTGTAAGAGTTTCTTTCTTCAGTTCAACACAAAATAAGATATTTTGAAGAATGTTGGTAAGCAGACAGTTAATGGACCCCATTGACTTCCATTCTAGGAAAAATAAATACTACCGTAGTCAATCGCATAACGTTACTGTCACGGTTCATGAATTCACTGTTTCCTTCTTGTCTCGTGTTGCTGTTGTTCTGTGTGTGTAGGTGTGTGTGCGTGGGGGCGTTACCGCTCATCCCAGTTGATCAGCGATCCAGCTGATCTCACTCCTCTCTCCAGCTGCAGCCTATTCACTCACCCTTAAATACTCATTGCACTCTCCTCTCTTTGTCAGATCGTTGTCTGATGTCCTCCGTGTGTGTTGGTCTTGTTCCAGTCGGCGTCTCAGTTTCGTGCTCTTGTTCCTTTTCCTTGTTTCTACTGGCCGTCGTTCATTATCTGGATTACTTCACCATTCACCGACATCACCACCGGATCGCTGACCATCTAGTCTTACCGGGAGGAACGTAGATGTAGATGAGGTCTTCCCACCCGACAGTAGCCTCATACTTATTGCGGGTAGTGATGGCCAGATCGAGGCCTCGTGAAGCAATGAAACAGTTGAACCAAATGTGCCATATTGTTTCGAGGCTTCGAATCAATCCGACACCCGTCTCAACGGTGACACCTAGTGGTCACTTGCAGGTGTTGATCTGAAACAACCTTGACGAGCCATTAAAAAAATTTGTTGTTTTTTTTATTATTATAATTTTCTAATATGTGAAGACTGTAACCTATAGGCTCCTCACTGTGCATAATGTTATTTTGGTCTTGCAAAATGAATATTAATAAAAGAAATCAAGCCACAATGTCTCACTTTTTTAGAGATTTTTATTCAAAAATATTAATTTCTCTGCTGTGGAAGGACTTAGACTACTTCTTTTTTTACAGATAATTTCTCCAGCCTTTGAAAAAATCCTCTCACAAGGGACACTTGTTGCTGGCATGCAAAGATATATATATATATATATATATATATATATATATATATGTATATATATATTGTTTTGGTGATTTTCCTTTTATTGTGACAGGACAGTAGAGAGATGACAAAAAAACAAGGCGGGAAAGGTCCACGAGCCGACTCGAACTCCCGAGTGCAAAGACGCTACATGTCGGCGCACTGACCACGAGGCCATTGGCGCCGACGGCAGAGATATTTTTTTAGCTAGGACATACAAATGAGGAAAGATTACTGCTATCTCTTTCCAGTTTCATTTAAATTCCAGTTAAATTTAAATGCAAGCCTAAATAGCCTATAACTAATCAAATCGCACTATGTCACTATATCACCAAAAATCCGCAATCTCAAAATCAAACTCCTCTCACAAAAACGCACGAGGTCAATATGCATTGATTTCACTTTTATACAGATGTGCGACTGTGTGGTCTGTTCCCGACCGTGTCAATCAAACGCTGATTCGGCGGACCACACCTGAT
This sequence comes from Scardinius erythrophthalmus, assembly GCF_964197995.2. NCBI lineage: Eukaryota > Metazoa > Chordata > Actinopteri > Cypriniformes > Leuciscidae > Scardinius > Scardinius erythrophthalmus. The sequence continues at coordinate 40,559,237 of NC_138235.1, forward strand.
GAAACACTAACGGTGCGTTTCCACTGGCGCGTTGCGAGCGGAGCGGAGCGAGCGTTTTCAATTCATTCCTATGGAAGTTGAGCTTCACGCTCGCGCAGTGCATTTTGGGATTGCCAGCGGACCGGAGAAAGCGTTGAGAGCGACCGAGAGCGGTTGGGCAGTTTTTGACTTTATGCAAATATCAAGCGAAAAACGCGGTCGCGGCAGCCAATTGCTGTGAGGTTCGTGATGTGACATCTGTTTTGAGAGTTTAAAAATATGCAAATTTTGCTGGAGTTTATGCTGGATTTAGTGCTTAAACCATTTTGTTTACAAATTAGACCCTTTGCAGTTGTTATAAATATGTTAAAGATTTTATTTCGGATGTGTTCATTGTGATTATATTGGGTGGGTTTATAAAAGTTTATAAAACTGAAAGGATATCTTTGCTTGGTGCATTTGGAAACAAAGCTTGTCTATTTCTAAATGTAATCGCGTGCATCGCTGATGATTATACTGTCCGTGTGTTGAAAAAACTTGTGTTAAACACACTCGGAACAGACAAGCGGAGACGTTACAGCGTTGCCAGCGGCACTGAGCGGAGTTTTGCCGCTGTAGTGGACACGCACCGTTAGTGAAACACTTCGAGGCTTCGTTTGGCCATAGTCACGTGACATAGGTGTTTTGAATCACGCTTCGGATCAGTAGGCTTGTTTGAGATGAGCAAAATCTGCGCAGAACCGATCACCGGTGATCAGCGCGAGATGCATGCCGGTTAGAAATGTGTCCGAGTGCGGTCCGCCTTGCTCTGATGTCATGCTGACGTATGTCAAAAATCTCTCGCGAGCGCAAGGCGCACGTGTCGGATTCTGCAGTCGAGCGCAGTTGCTCTCCACCGACTGCGCTGATCAAAAGCATGATGGGAAACGACTTGCTGACGACACAGCTTAATGTTCATTGGTTTAAACAACAGTGATGTATTGTTCTCTTTTAAAATGTTTGATTTTAAAACTCTGATATCATGTTTTATGTATGTGTGAATATTCCCAAACTATCTAACAGTGCGATCTCTATGGATTATGCAATGTATTTTTTATAAAAAAAAAACCACATGTCTGTATTATTTGGAATGGAATTAAATAAGTAGGCTACTTTGGGTGGCTTGTTCATTATATTTATTTTCATATAAAAGCAACAGAACTTAAATTCCATCCAGTTTATTAGCAACACTGTGCACGAGCGTGAATCCCGCGAATCCCGCGATATCCATCTTTGATCTCACAGCTGTCAGGTCCACTGCGAGAAGAGAGAACTGTCCGGCTTGCCTGCGCTTTTTTCACTCCTCCCCTCACTGCAGCCGCCTACTCTCGACTACATTTCAGGCGAGGCGAGGCGCATCTCAAACAAGCCTAGTGTTTCGAAACATCTGCGCTTCGGGATCTCGCAAAGCTTCGGAACGACTGTTTCGCGTCAGCCATCCTTAACTGCGGGGCTTGGCCTTTTACTGGACAGTTGTAAGCGTAGTGTCCCGCCGCACCGCAGTACAGGCAGAGCCCTTGGGATCTCCGCCTTTCCTTCTCCTCCCGGGAAAGCCGAGCTCGCCCGACCTGCATGGGCTCGTGATCGTAGACGGGGCTGACCACGTCCCCGCCGCTGGACCGCTGACTCATAGCTCCTCCCAATATCCGGCTGGGTTCTGGGCTGGAGAGAGAAATGCATCGAGCAACGAGTTAAAAATGCTCTACAAAAGCTAGTCTCACCAGCGTAGGATTCCGGAACTGGTAGGCGGGGCTCTGACTGGGAAACGCTCTCTGGTGGTGTGGGGGGAACGGCCGGTGTGGGTGGCGCAGTGGGAGCTCGCAGATGTTGTAGTTGCTGGGTGAGCTCGGACACCTGCGTCACCAGCGCTTGAACAGCCCGTGCAGTAGGGCTGGGCGATATATATCGTGACATTGTTAGGCGCATCTCGTCAGTAAAGCCGGTTCCTTGATTAGTAGTAAATCGCCATCACCTGCTTTTAGATGGAGTGGCATTTACTACACAGAGCCGTAGTTCACTGACAAGCTGAGCCATATCGCATTAATCATCGCAGGCGATACGTCTTGTCAGTTGACTACGGCTCTGTGTAGAAAATACTGTTTGTCACATAATTTTTCACCACCAGATGTCGCACATGTGTTTTTCTCGGTTGCACAAGTGCACTGCTCACTGTACACTGAATATGTTGTGTAATATGTTGTATGTTTCCCCCAAAGTGCAGTAACAGAATCCAATTCAATTTAAACAGAACTGTTTTCATACCATGTCCAGTTATGAGCTCAGAAATAAAAACACATTTTATTTTCATCCAAATGTGTGTACAGCACAGATGAAATTAATTTCAACATTCAATATTCATTTCAACAGATGAATAGGTCATCAAGCGTACTTCATGCATACTGTACATTTACACACTGTGTTCAAACTGTGATAGTGTGAATCTTCCACTCAGACTGACTGACAGACATGCCTTCAAAGAGACCCAAGAGCAGCGGCGCCAGTAAAATCAAGAAGAAAGGTACAAGTATTCTGTCCAAATGAACAATTTCTTCTTCTTATTAATATTCCTTATTTCTCTCATGAGACAGATGTAGCACTGTTGGCATCGTTTATAGCTATAATCAAAATAATTATTCACTCGCCAATGCATCTTTTGGTTTCTAATGTCTTACTTTTTTATTCTTTGCAGATAAAATAAAAAAAAATGAAACCCCAGATGAAGGTGCATCAGAATCTGGCAAGTGTCTCATATCACTCTTATAGCATCATATTCAGCACTTTTTTGTTCAACGTCTTGCACCAAAAACAGTCATAATCAGATTCTCAGATCTGTGTAGAGCATCTGTTTCCAGCATGTGTCCACTCGTTCCTTTCCATTCAGCCAGTGTCTGTGATCAGATTAAAGATACAGAGACACAGACACAGACACAGACACAGACACACACACACACACACACACACACACACACAGTCACACACACACACACACACACACACACACACACACACAAGCACGTAGCCAGACCTCTTTTGTTCCCAGAATCCAATTCCCCTACTTGTCCTGTGCACTACTGTGCAGGCGATGGGAATGTTCAAGACACCACATCATAAAAATGCACTTTGACACCGTTTTGTATTCTGTTTGCGTTTTTAGCATTCACTTTTAGGTTAATACATTTAAAAGAACAGAAAGAAAGCCAAGTTTATGTGAGATAGCCTGACCTCTTCTGGTCAAAACAGGTTACTGCATCATCTATTAGTAAAATTAGTCATAAACCATGTTAAAGGGATAGTTCACCCACAAATGAAAATTAGCCGTTATAAAGCTTGGAAGAGCCAGGACATTTTTTTTAATATAACTCCAATTGTATTCGTCTGACAGAAGAATGTCATACACACCTAGGATGACTTGAGGGAGAGTAAATCATGGGCTAATTTTAATTTGAAGTCTAACAAGGCTTGTTCAATATCCCAGACAGCTTCCTTTCCATGTTTTCTAAAGGGCTCGTGTATGGGGTTCCGATTGTGCCAAAATTAAGTCGATATGCTGTCTGTCTATGCTGTGTGTCGTCTTCCATGTCTATGTGTCTGTGTGTCTATGTGTCTATTAACTGTCTATGTGATTGCCCACATGACTCAACTTTTGTCTGTCAACTCAACTTACACCTGTCATCTATCCTTGTCGTTTGAATGTGTCGTCTTGCTGTGTCAATGCTGCATGTGTCATGACTATGTGTTGTTTCAATCTGTTGTTGCTATGCGTCGTTGCTATGCGTCGTTTCCCTCTGTCATTACCATGGTCGTTACTATGTGTCGTCTTCTGTCATATACGCTGATTTCACGCAGCCGTTATTTTGAAATCGAAAGCGAGGCTCCGGTGGGAAGAAAACCGGAAGTGTCGCCTTTAATCATAGGAGAGTCGTGAATGCGATGGTGTATTGTTGTGTTTAATGATGTTGTGTCAATTCTAAAACTGTACATACATTTCTTTCATACTTTAGACTATATCCAGTGAAATTTATTTATAAATAAAATAATTTTTTTATATATAATTCAGAGAGTAAAAAATGAAGCAGGAATGAACTATATACATATCCTATATTAGATATTATCTTCCAATAGTGTAAATCGCGGCAGCAGCTTCAGGTTGGTAGTCCAAGGCATTGTTGTTTATCTGTACTTCCGGGGTTCTTCCCACCGGAGCCTCACTTTCAAGTTCAAAATGGCGGCTGCGTGAAATCAGCGTATTGCTTCATATTGTTGCTTTGTGTTGTTGCTTTGTGTTGTTGCTATGTGTTGTTGCTATGTGTCATTGCTGTGCGTCGTGTCACTCTGTCGTTGCTTTATAGACCATTTCAACGGCCTTTCGTCTGTTTAAGGAAGTGACGTATTTGGCCCTAGGACGTTTCCGGTTAGAGCGCATTCAAAACAATGGCGGGATGCGCTTGATGTACAGTGGGATAGGCCTTTATCGCATCACAATAGAATGCCGGAAGTAGCCGCGAAAACTTGCTGAAGCAGTGTACTGCGTCTTCCGGTTATTGCGTTCACCATGGCTGCCTGTTAATTATCACTGGACTACTTCGCTCTCGCATCTCCCAAAAGTTTGTTTTTGTTTTCTTGATTCCATTTTAATGGTTTAATTAGATTGTTATAACCAATTATTTAAAATGTAATGATTCAAAACTTTCTTCAAAGGTTAAACCAAACTTTTATTTTGATGGGTTGCCGTGTAGACCTTTGACGGGTTGCCGTGCCGTCTCTCTGTGTTTTATAATATGACGATAGTTTTTCTCAAATGAAGCTAAAATGCTGCTGAAGTGTCTCTCAGAGCGGCTGTGTTGATGAAGTGCATTAATGTCCTCATATAGGCTGAAAACATCGCGAGCGTCACGCGTGCCTCAGTGTGTGTGTGTGTGGTAAATGAAACAGCGCGTCTGTGCCATTCATTCACAGAGACACGCAGAACATGCATGATTCCTATTTAAATGGTCTTTATGCGGTTTAATATTGACAGACACTGGTCTATATAGCAATTTTATTTAAGTTTACTGACCTACTTTTCATCTAAAGGTAACTAAGTAACCGGAAAGTGCGAGTACACTGCTTGGCGATTTCGAACGTTCCGAAAAACAGGAAATGAGATAAAGGCCTATTGCGATCATTTATTTAATGAGAAAAACACGCTCTTATGTTTACTGAACTTCCACATCCACGCATGCGCACACCATAAACATCGCGCAGCTGATTCTATAACAACCAACACAACTAATTTACTTCATAATAGTAGCCCCCTTGCTTTTTCCTAGCAGTGTGTAAATAAAAGATTTTAGTTAATTATGTGAACACAACACACGCCTGGATTGCATCAGTGAAGCGAGAAGGCTGAATACGCAACTAGCAATATACAGCACACATTTCGATTCTGGTAAGTAAAATACTCCTAATACTCCTAAAATACTCCTAATAACTAATGTCTAGTTAGTTGACAACTGCAGTAAGTAACACACTACAGAATGTATACTGTATAACAGTTACCTGAATGGTGTGCTGCAGTAGTTTACAAAAGGTAACGGTAAACATTTTTCATCACTTAAGCTTGGCTAATCTTAATTCCAACATTTACTATAGTACACAATAGTAGCATTAGTTCTTAAATATTGTGCATTAACCAGATTAAGTTAATAATTGTTTTTCTGCTTTTGTCTTCAATAGGAAAGCCATCATTTGTAATTTAAGACGTCCAGACTACTACAGGTAGACAGGAACGACAGCCAAACCACATGTGACCATACAGTGTGTGCAGAATTATTAGGCACCTTGATTTTCTGATCATATTTTGTTTTTCAGACCCATTTTTACCAATTCAAAACCACATTAAACTTAACTCCTCCCTCATTCATCTGTTCACAGAGATCATTTGGAGACTTTTTCTGAATATCCACCTAGTAATCACCCACAACAGCCTGGCAACTGAGTGGTGGACAGGGTTTACATTAAGACAGGAGTGTGCCTTAATCTAGTTCTGTCAGCATCACGCTGCGTCTGCCTTTTGTTTGCTGCTGTTTTATTCTTGTGTTTTTGCTGCCGGGATGTAACTAGCCCTTAATCGCTGTTAAAAAAGGACAACACTTAAGGTGTTTGGGGTCATTTTGACCCCAAACTTTTAAAGAGCGATTGCATAAGGAAATATACATTTTTTATATGGAAAACTATATATCTTTTTTTTTTATTTACTTCTCAACTATACATTTATGCTGTGTTTTTGTGGAAATTTTGAAGTTTAACTATTTACTGCACAATTACATAACTAGGCCATAAATTGGCTCATGAAAAAAGATTTTTTTAAAGAAAAAATCACTTAAATGATGATCTTAATTAAATCTAAGTAGTTTTTGGACATTGCTCTATGTGTTAGGGATAGAATACTGACATCTGCTGGTTTGTGGAAAAACTTTAGAAATTATAATTAAAGAAAGAAATTGCAATGACCACATATATCCAATAGAGGACCATAGAGATTCATTCATTTTCACTTCATTTTTCTTGATGCTTAAACTTCTCCTCACAACTTTATGATATATATATTGTGAATATTTATTTAAACATTTTAAAATACATAACAAATATGTAGTTTTGTCAGAGTTTATAATTTGTTGTTGTTTTCTGATATATTTTGAATTATCTTGCTTTTGCAAATGATTATACATACATTTGCAGTATCATTACAAGTCACCACTATGCCATGACTGTAATGTGTGTGTGTTTGTGTGTGTGGGTGTGGGGGTGTGTGTGTGTGGGTGTGGGTGGGGGGGGCAAGCTTGTTCCATGTTGCATATATGTGACATTTTTCAGATTTATGCCAGTTTAGTTGATTTTATTTGCCAATTTCTGTAAAAATGCTCTCTGTTGCAGTCACATACATGTGTGTGTGTTTGTGTGTGTGTGTGTGTGTGTATGAGATAGAAAGTTCGTTCTACTTTTTATTTATGCTCTAGGACCAGACCTTGGTTTATTTGTAGAAATTTTCAGATTGACAAAAAAAAAAAAAAAAGTCATTTTTTTCATTTTCCCATTCATTTTCAATGTGTGGTCATTTTGACCCCAAACACCTTAAGTGGTAAAACATTTTTTACACACCTTTAGAACAACCAAATCAAGCCCAGTTTTTTTGTGCATGTTTAGATAGATTATTTAGGAAAAGTCACAGAGTTTTTTATGCCCCTGAGATGAAGGTAACACTTTTAAAAAATGAAGGAAAAGTCCAATGGGGTCATTTTGACCCCAAACAGCGATTAAGGGCTAGCCTTCTCATATATGATCGCCAAACTTTCCGAGCGTCCTGTGAAGCTTTGGGGCTAGCTAGAGATCGTTTGGGAGAACAGGCTGGAGGCCTCCCCCATGGTTGTTTAATATCCCAGACTACCTGCGCTGTGTCCCGGCTGATTTTCCTCAAAAAAAGCGCCACAGGAGACGTGGAAAGCGTGCCGGAGTGCTTGTTCGCCTCAAGGCTTACCTGAGGTCTTCGGATGTGCCTCATCCTCGTCTCCTCTGCGGTGGCTGCCGGTGCTCGGAGGTCCCGCGCCTGAGATGGATTCGACCTGTTCTCCCCAGCCCGATTGCTGTTGCGTCACAGCTTGTCATGGCTACTTCCAGCCTGATACATGGCGCCCCGTGGGCTGACACCGCGCGGGGAAACCCTGCGTCGGTGAGGAAATTTCGGCCTGACTGTCGACGTGGTGTGAAAACAGCTAATCTGCGCGCACTGCGGCGGGCCCCAAAGACAGACAGTTTGGATTTAACTCTTCGTATGGCCCTGATTAATGTCAGATCACTGGCCAACAAAACTTTTGTGCTAAATTATTTTTTTACATATTATAAATTGGACTTCATGCTGCTGACTGAGACTTGGCTTCATGTTGGTGAGCCGCTTCTTTTTCTGAAATTCTCCCTCCAAACTGTACATTTTTTAGCTCTCCTCGGACCACTGGTAAAGGTGGAGGACTTGCCAGTGTGTTTAAATCCACCTTCCAGTGTCGGCTGTCTGCATCTGTCAACTATTCAAGCTTTGAGCTGCAGCTATTCGAACTAAACGCCTCTTCTTCGACGCTGTGTGCAGTTGTGTATCGTCCACCGAAATTTAACAAAGATTTTATGCAAGACTTTGCTGATTTTATAGCAGGTCTAAGGTTAAACTATGATCATTTTATAATTTGTGGTGATTTTAACTTTCATGTATGCTGTGAAAACAAACCTATGGTTAAAGATTTCTTAAATCTTCTAAACGCTTTTAATCTCACTCAGTCAGTGTCTGGCAACACATGAAAAGGGACACACATTAGATCTTGTGCTGTCTCATGGCTTGTGTGTTCATGTAAATGAAATATGTAACGTATGTATTTTGGATCACTTCCCTGTCTTGTTTTCGATTACAGTTCCATGTTTTGTGGTCAAGTCTCCCTTTGCACACTGCCGCCGTGTAATTAACAGTCAAACCCCGGCACAGTTCTCTGCTGCTTTCAAAGACTCTGTGCTCTATACCTTGGATGGAGGTGATGTTACTGATGCTGATGGACTTATAACTCTTTTTAATTCAACTTGCACAAACATTTTAGACTCTGTAGCTCCTTTGAGGGTGAAACGCACTAAAGCGCTTTCAGAGCCTTGGCTAAATGACACCACCCGAGCGATTAGACGTGCATGTCGGCAAGCTGAGAGAAGGTGGAAGAAAGATAAACTCAGAGTGTCATATGAAATTCTACAGCAATTTCTATCTGATTATCAGAGAGCTGTAAAATGAGCAAAATCTGATTTTATTTCTAAACTGATCGCAAACAATTGGCACAGGCCACAGGTTATTTTTAACATGCTTAACATCATTACAAATCCTCGCAACTCAGTACTTATTATACCTACATTGGACCTCTGTAACTCTTTTCAAAAAAATTTTGTTGAGAAGATTTTTGCTCTTCGATCTTCTGTAACCACATCCTGCGAACATGATCCCTCTGTTCCTCCTATATGCCTTGCGGTACTAGACCAATTTGAGCCCATATCAGTCTTCTCCCTAGCTGGGGTGGTCCATCATCTGCGGCCCACAAATTGTCCCTCAGACAGCATTCCCTCTCGTTTGATTAGAGAAGTCTTTGATACCGTTGGACCATGTATTTTATCATTGATAAATACTTGTCTTGTCTCTGGTCATGTTCCGTCCGCCTTTAAACATGCTGTTGTACAACCCCTGCTAAAAAAGGAAAATCTCAACCCTTCTGTTCTCTCCAACTTCAGGCCCATTTCTAAACTGTCGTTTTTATATAAAGTCTTGGAGAAAGTAGTTTCTATGCAGCTGCAAACTTTTTTAATCAATAACAATGTTTATGAAAAGTTCCAGTCTGGCTTTAAATCCCGTCACAGCACTGAAACTGCACTTTTAAGAGTTTTTAATGATCTGATTTTAACTGTTGACTCTCAGTCTCTGCTGTTCTAGTACTCTCAGACCTCTCTGCAGCCTTTGACACTGTGGACCACTCAATCCTCTTGTCACGGCTGGAAAATTGTGTGGGAATCAAAGGTACTGCACTAAGGTGGTTTCAATCCTATCTAACTGACAGGAGCTTCTCTGTCCACCTCGGTGATTATTCCTCTGAAACGGCCCCATTTACCTGCGGTGTCCCTCAAGGTTCTGTCTTAGGCCCCACCCCAAACGAACAACTTAAAAGGGCATGACAAATCATGACATAAGACTGACATCACTCACAACGTACCAGGGTGATTCTCCAACTAGGAGCACTTTTGGCACTGTGAGTTTATGGAAAATTCACTCTCTTAAAACAATCTTCCTAGCTTCATTCATTTGTCTTCTAACACAATATAAGAGTGGGCCGTTTTAGAATTCCATGGATTATTATTATTTTTAACAGTTTTTCTGAAGAGCGCTTTCAAAGATGTCACTTTTCAATTTATGTATTTTATGTAAGGGATAATGTATAGAGAGGCGGTTGTTATAGCGAATAACAAGCCCGACAGGCTGAACGAGACCCCGACGCGAAGCGGAGGGGTCTTGACAGCCTGAAGGGCTTGTTATTCGCTATAACGACCGCCTCTCTATACATTATCCCGCTTATTACATGGCTACCTACAAAATAAATAAATAATTTGACACGAATTATTGATTTAAAAAGGAGTTTATTGATTTAAAAACGATTGTATTGCTTCCGCCAAAGAAAATAGTCCGTTCCGCGTCCATAGCAACGCGCTGTTTTTCATGGCAACGGTCTGTTATACTCCGCAGCGGTCTGTTATAAAGAAATAACAGACCGCATTCTACATTGGAATTCAGCCAAGCCATGTAATATTACAATATAATATTGTAAAACTTATTATATAAGATTATCTATCAGTCAACAACATCAGTGGCTACCTAATCATGTAACAAAATAAATCTTAATACTTCATTAACTTTTTATGCATTTTTATTTAAAGTCGCTGAATGCCACGAGTTGGGATTTTATGCCTACAGCATTTCATTTTTGCTCAGGTCTATGTTTATTATAAGTCACTCACACATATATTGTAAGTAATGAACTATTACTACTTGATTTAAAATACTTTTAGATCCACATCATTGGTTATTCTTATTTTTTTTCTTAACTGTAGTGGTGGAAAGTGGAGGAAATGACGGTTTATGGTGGAAAGATTGTTTCTGTTTATTTTTACTTAAATTGCCAGTCCAAAATATTTTTAACCACGTATTTTATTATTTAATATATATATGAGTTGAACAGTATACCTAATAGTTTTAAAAATAATGATTACAAATGATATGCAAGTTATATGAACCTTCTCAAAACATTCATATAAATATAGATAAATAAAAATAAATATAGTTCTCAGTCCAAAAGCACAAATATGTCATGAGAACATGCAAATAGTACAAGAACTACATATATCATGTCCAAAGCTACGCCTGTAATTTCTCAGAGGTGGAAATGACATTAGCAGTTTTTCTACAATATTAGCACTCCCTCATTTCAGGCTTAGCTACTTTTGAACTTATGTTGTTTACTCGTAATAAACATAAATACATTATTTTCATATTTGTTGTACATAATTCAACCGAACTACAGCTGGAAATGATGCTGAATAAAAATACTCTGTATAAAAGCTTGAGTTACCTTGATTTATTTTCTTGTGCTGAAGAGCACATGTGCCTGAAGTTTCATCTTCAACTAATAGGCTACGTCCTTTTCACTATTATTTCCATGATTACCAAGTAAATAAAATATTTAAGGTGGATCTATTAAAGTGGGTTTTGTTGACGGAGGTGGAAATGACGGAAAACGTACTCGGTTACTAACGTAACCTCGGTTCTCTCTAGAAGAGGGAACGAGTACTGCGTTTTATCAAAACGCTACGGGAAAAGTCTCTTTTCACGAAACACTGAAGCAAAAAATTATCCTTTAATTTTCATATATGTAAAACGCGTTGCGGCAGCAGCAGACAGCTATGGCGAGACGGCTTGCTCGCTCATTGGCTGCTCTGCGGCAACTGCTTAAGCCTATCGAGCGAGGCCTGGGATGACATCAGGCCAATGAGGGCGCTTCGCGCCCTCCTCGCCACTTCCCGCCGAAACGGGCGTGGCTTACCTCTATAAAAGGAGCTCGAGAAGGCTGACTCACTTGATTTTGATCGCCGAAGCGAACCAGAGTGAACCGTACGCACGGCAGAGAACGCAGTACTCGTTCCCTCTTCTAGAGAGAACCGAGGTTACGTTAGTAACCGAGTACGTTCTCTTACGAGAGTCCTCTCGTACTGCGTTTTATCAAAACGCTACGGGAACCCCTTGCAAAACGCCGTGCGTGCTGGGATAAAAACACTGATCACCGGAGCTTTTTCAGGCATACAGTGCATAATCACCAGATTGACTCACACAGAGTCAGGGAATAAGGGTGAGAGCCTTAAATCCCTAAATCTTAGCGTCGTAGAAAAAACATGTCCACAGACGCAAGTATAATCATCACATAGACAGGGTAGGGAACCTGAACTAATGTGGAAAATGTGGGTCTTACACAGTTCTGCCCAAGATAGTCGGTAGCGCATAGCGCATGAGTTTCAGCGGTCTGATTAGACGGCTGAACAGATTACACCGACAAAAGCTTAGCCTGCAAGGCGGGAACCTCTAGGTTATAAAACCTGATAAATGTAGACGGCGAGGCCCAACCTGCCGCCGTACATATATCCTGTAGGGAAATCCCGCTGGACCAAGCCCACGAAGAAGCAACGCTTCTCGTAGAGTGCGCTCTGACTCCCAAAGGGCATGGAATGCCCTTGGCAGTATAAGCCAGCGCTATGGCGTCAACTATCCATCTGGATAGACTTTGTTTCGAAACAGCCATTCCTTTGGAACGTCCGCTGAACGAGACAAAGAGCTGCTCTGTCTGTCTGAAGACAGCAGAGCGGGACATATAAGCTCTTAAAGCCCTAACAGGGCAAAGAAAACTCGAGTCCCCTTCCTCACTCGATGCCGGCAGGGCAGCCAGGGATATAACCTGAGCCCGAAAAGGCGTGTTGAGGGATTTCGGCACATAGCCATGCTTAGGTTTGAGTATGACTTTAGAGTCATTAGGACCAAACTCCAAGCACGCCGGGCTCACAGAGAGCGCGTGCAGGTCGCCTATGCGCTTCACTGAAGCGAGAGCCATCAAAAACACTGTTTTGAAAGACAAATGTTTGAGGCTAATAGACTGGATAGGCTCGAAAGGGGCACCTTTCATGGCCGCTAGGACCGTAGAAAGGTCCCACAAAGGAACTGAAGGAGGTCTGGGTGGATTCAGTCTCCTAGCTCCCCTGAGGAAGCGGATGACTAAATCATTCCTTCCCAGCGACTGACCCAGCGTTGAACCAAAGAACGCTGAAATAGCCGCCACATACACTTTGAGCGTGGAAGGGGATCTGCCCTTATCCAACAGCTCTTGTAGGAAGGAGAGAACCTCCGTTACCTCACATTCGAGGGGTGAAATGCTCCGAGCTGCACACCAGCCGGAGAAAACCGACCACTTCGAAGCATAAAGCCGCCGTGTCGACGGTGCTCTAGCCTGAGTGATGGTATTCACGACTCCCTCTGTGAGACCAACGGGTATCCGTTGAGCACCCACACATGAAGGGACCACAGTTCCGGGTGTGGGTGCCAAATCGAGCCCCCGGCCTGCGAGAGGAGATCTCTCCTCAACGGCAGCGGCCATGGAGCGATATCTGCCAACTGCATCAGAACTGGGAACCATGTTTGGTTCTCCCAGAACGGAGCTACAAGCAGGACTGGGCATTTCGTTTCCCTGACCCGTTCCAGCACCTGTGGCAGGAGGGAGACGGGGGGAAAAGCGTATAACGGGCAGCGCGGCCACCTCCCGGACAGCGCGCTGTCGGTCTTTGAAAAGAACGCGGGGCAGTGCGCGTTTTCGCGGGACGCGAAAAGGTCCACCTCCGCTCTGCCGAATCTCTCCCACAACAGCCGGACTGTTTGTGGGTGTAGAGACCATTCGCCCGGGGGAACATTGTTCCTGGACAGTCTGTCTGGGCCCACATTCTGAAGCCCAGGTACATGCACTGCTCTCAGCGAGCGTAAGTTGTGCTGAGCCCATAGTAGGAGGCGTTTCGCCAGCCTGTACAGGGATATGGATTTCAGACCGCCCTGGCGATTTATGTAGGACACCACAGCCATGTTGTCCGAACGGACTATGACGTGTTCGTCCTTGATGCGGGGACAAAAACGTGTCATCGCGTTGTGCACTGCCAGCATTTCTAGGCAGTTTATGTGTAGGAGCTTTTCTCGTTCCGACCACAGGCCGAAGAACGGTCTGCCCTCGAGCAGAGCTCCCCATCCCGAGGTGGATGCGTCTGTCGACACCATCCTCACTCTCGAGGAAGTCCCCAGGCTTACACCTGATTGGTACCAGTCGTCCGCCGTCCAAGGCGCCAGGGCTGAAACACAGCTCTGATCGACCTTGAGGCGTAATCGACCGGTCGCCCACGCTCTGCGCGGTACCCGCGTTTTCAACCAGAACTGCAGCGGGCGCATGCGGAGCAAGCCCAGCCGGAGAACTGACGATGCTGAAGCCATGAGACCCAGCATCTTTTGAAACTTCCTGAGCGGGGTGACAGCGCCGCGGCGGAAAGACCTCGCCGCGCGCTGAATGATCAACACGCGCTGTGGTGACAGCCGCGCTGTCATAGACTGTGAGTCCAGAACGACGCCCAGAAACAAAATCGTTTGACTGGGGTTCAATGAACTCTTTGTCCAGTTGACTGTGATACCAGGATTCTCGAGGTGATCGAGTAAAATGGTTCTGTGCTCCACGAGCTGTGATCGTGATTGAGCTAGGATCAACCAGTCGTCCAAATAGTTCAGCTGCGTCCATGCATTTCGTAAATGTACGGGGTGCTAGGGACAAGCCGAATGGCAGGACTGTATACTGGTATGTCTGACCCTCGAAGGCGAATCTCAAGTATCGCCTGTGGTGTGACGCTATTTGTATTTGAAAATACGCGTCCTTCAGATCTATTGACATGAACCAGTCTTCTCGGCGAACATGCGCGAGAATTTTGCTGGTTGTGAGCATTTTGAAACTGCGTTTCACCAATACTCTGTTCAACCGTCTTAGATCCAGTATGGGTCTGATACCGCCGTCCTTTTTGGGGACTAGAAAGTATCTGCTGTATAGCCCCCCTTCGCTTAGAGCTGGGGGAACGCGCTCTATCGCCCCTTTGCTTATCAGTTTTGATATTTCGGCTCGAAGTAGGTGAGCTACTTCCAACGAGACCGTAGTTTCGACGCGCGCTATGAAGCGGGGAGGGCGTCGACAAAACTGTAGCGAGAAGCCTCTCTTTATAATGCCTAGCACCCAGTCCGAAACCCCTGGGAGCGCTGCCCATGCTTCTGCATGGCTGGCTAGGGGCTGGATACGGAGCGCACTCTGATCGCCGTGCGACAGAGGTGCTTCGGGGGATACAAACATAGGCGTTATGCCTGTGGCATTTGAGGCGGGGCGCGCGCTTAATACAGCGGGCGAGACGCTCGTCCTCGACCTTACTACAGTGCTTAGCTGAGTGAGGGAGGACTGAGAAAGTCTCATAGGACCCATGTGAGCGAGTAGATGTGGGCTGGGAGCGGGCACATTTACTGCTTTGGGCGCGGCGTCTGCCTGAGCAGAGCGCGCGCTCACAGTTCTCGTTTTTACAGAGAGCCTGTGATGTGTTAGACATAGTGTTCGTGGGCACTGGGAAGTGGGCACTCTCACTATGCTGGAAGCGCAACCGACCTGAGTCGATTTTATGTGCGCGGGCCCTACGTGTAGGGCTGTGCTTATGTGTAGTGATGGGCACTGAGGAGTGGGCATCGAGACTACATTTATAGCACCATCGGCCGTGGCCGGGACACCAGAAAATACACTCTTTTCGAGATTTATCTGGGTAGCCGTGAGAACGGCTTTTGTGTGCAGGCAAGCGGGCGGCAGTGCAGGCTTGCTCTCTGCAGAAAACACTGGAACAGTCGCAAACCTTGGGACTGAAACAGCGGGGCGCTTGGGTGGGAGGCCGGCCGCAACGGGACTCACACACCTGCGCTTTCCCAGGCTTGCTAGGACTTCTTCGGCACTTCCGGTTTTACCACAACCCTCGATCGCGGCCCGCGCGAAGAGGGGCGCCGGG
Organism: Scardinius erythrophthalmus; assembly: GCF_964197995.2. NCBI lineage: Eukaryota > Metazoa > Chordata > Actinopteri > Cypriniformes > Leuciscidae > Scardinius > Scardinius erythrophthalmus. Next base: position 40,574,957 of record NC_138235.1, read on the forward strand.
CGCTGGACCGAGAGCGGGGCCTCGAGCTGCGCTGTTGTGGCTGCTGCGAAGAGGCGGCCGAAGGCGGGGGCTGAGGCTGAGAGCTCCGCGGGGTCCGTTTGTCACGAACCGCTGCAGAACCGGAGCGCTTCGGTAGGAAGTGCTTGAAGGCTTGAGACGCTTTCTGGGCCTCGGTAAATCTCTCCACGAACTCGGAGAGAGAAGAACCAAAAAGGCCGGTGGAAGACAGCGGGGCATCGAGAAACGCAGTGCGCTCGGAATCGGCCATCTCCGTGAGCGTCAGCCATAAGTGCCTCTCAGCGACAGTGGCGGAAGCCATACACCGTCCCATGGCTTGTGCGGCGGCTTTAGTAGCTCGGAACGTGAGATCTGAAGCGCTCCTTAAATCCGCGATGCAGATAGCGTCAGGTCCCATCTCGTCCAGCTTACGGAGGAGATCACCCTGGTAAATCTGCAGCGTAGCCATGGTGTGTAGCGATGACGCGGCCTGCCCAGCGGCGGAGAAGATTCGCGCGAGCAGCGTCGACGTCATGCGGCAGGCTCTGGAAGGCAACACCGGTTTAGTCCGCCGTCCAGCAGAGGGCGGGCAAAGGTGGGTCGCTATCGCCTGTTCCACCGGCGGAAGAGAGAGGTAGCCTCGGTCACTGGCATTATCCAGAGAGGAAAATGCGGGTGACACAGATGAGCGCGTCCGCGCAGAGTAGGGCGCGTTCCAAGCCTTCGCAACTTCTTCGTGTAACTCAGGAAGAAAAGGAGCGGGCTTAGATTCCGGAGAAGTGCGCTCACCAGGGAGGAAACTACCATCCAGCCGGGTTCGAGAGGGGGGCTCCGGTGCAGACCACTCGAGGCCGAGGCTCGCCGCGGCCAGTGCGAGTACCCGCATGAGCTCCGTCTCAATGTTGGCTCTCGTTGAGGGCTTGCGGGCAGGAGGCGCGAGATCCTCAAAGCTCGCCCAATCCTCGCTGCCTGAAGCTAGCAGAGAACAGGAATCCTTCTCCCCCGACGCGGCCTCTGAACCGACTTCCTCTGATGAAGCGGCGGCAGACTGCGGGCGCTGAGCATCAGGAAGTGATTCGAGAGAGGCCGGTGAAGCTGGCGGGCGAACCGGCGAGCTTGGTCGGGCTGGAGCGGGTTCCGGGACCCGCTGCGAGCGGCGCTTTTTACGGCGCGGCATCGCGGCGGTGAATGCAGGCTTGGAAAAGGATGCCAGGCGAGTCCTCAGAGTCACCATCGGCAAAAGCTCGCAGTGAGGGCATCCGCCGTCAGCGAGCGCGAGCGCTGCATGGTCCTCACCCAGGCAGGAAACACAGATGACGTGCTTGTCTCCCTCGGTGAGTGGGGCTCGGCACGAGCCGCAGGAAGGCATCTTGAAAAAGACGCAGCTCTTTTAGGGGTGAGTGTTGCGAAGAACACACACACACACACACAGAAAAGCAATAATATGAAAAGGATATAGGCGTCGGAAAGCGCAGCAGGTACGGCTGTAGAAGGCGGCGTTGGCCAGCGGCTTCGAGGGCTCGTCCCGCTGATGTGCTTGCTTCAACGACGCTGCTTCCGTGATCCAGCGATGCGTGCGCTTCGCTGAAGAGATTAAAATCAAGTGAGTCAGCCTTCTCGAGCTCCTTTTATAGAGGTAAGCCACGCCCGTTTCGGCGGGAAGTGGCGAGGAGGGCGCGAAGCGCCCTCATTGGCCTGATGTCATCCCAGGCCTCGCTCGATAGGCTTAAGCAGTTGCCGCAGAGCAGCCAATGAGCGAGCAAGCCGTCTCGCCATAGCTGTCTGCTGCTGCCGCAACGCGTTTTACATATATGAAAATTAAAGGATAATTTTTTGCTTCAGTGTTTCGTGAAAAGAGACTTTTCCCGTAGCGTTTTGATAAAACGCAGTACGAGAGGACTCTCGTAAGAGAACCTGGGGACAGACTTATTTCATTCCAAAAATAGTTTAAAATGATGGTATACATATGGAATTTCGATGAAATCCATCCTAAATCGATCTTTTAATATAATTTAACATTCAAAGAGGGCCAGTCTGGGTTGGGGACAAGCATAAAACAAAATCTGCTAATAAACAGCCTTGTGTGGCGAGGTGATGGATCGGGTAAATTACGGTTACACTTATGAGGAAAAGTGTAACTAAATGGAGAGCAGACTACGCCACCCCGTTTCACTAAACGGGGAAATTTATACAAGACACGCTGGTTCGTGACCACAGACGACAAGAGACGTGGATCAGAATACAAAAATACTTTTTTTATTTTATCAACAATAATTTAATATATAAAAACTTTGAGGTGGACAAAAGTTTTGCACTGTTAAGTGTGCACCAGGCCAGAAATAAAGAGAAGAAAACAAAAATAAAGAACACAAAAACACTTTTGGGCTGAGGCTTGCCAGCAGGGAGCTAGCTGGACAGTGAGTGTCCTAAGATCACACCACTCATCAAATTCCACTCCACACAACACTCACAAGGTGAAAGACACACAGGTGCCAACGGCAAAACACTCTGTGAAGGAACCACCACCAAAAGAGGACAGACAGCTAGCTTCCCTGCACAGGGCGGGCCTTTATGGAAGCAGATTAGTCTCAAATATAATTCACGCAAAAAAAATGATTCACAAATGCGTAGACAATTTCACATGCATGAAACCTAATTCACGTGCACACAAAAAAAATCCACGTGCGTGAAAAAAAAATATATTCACAAAAAGCAATTCACATGCGCAAAATAAAATTATATACTCATAAAATACATTTCACAAATGCAAAACACAATTCGTAGATTTACAACTGTGCACAAAAACCTTTGAATGTTTAAAATGTATGAGTGTATTCTTGCATTTGAATGTGCAAATCGTCATTCACGTACGAATCGCCTTAGATATGTGTGTGTGTGTGTTTTTGAGACTTTGCTGGCAGCATAACACTCGTAACACAGAGCAGTCGTACTCTTTAGCCAATCAGATTTAAGCTTATCAATCGACCATTCAGTATCACGTGAGGGCGGGCCTACCTACATGTTACGTCATCAGCTTTCGACCAGTTCATGGCTGAGCAGAGGTAAGTGCAGTTAATCGTTCATTTCTGTGTTAACTGAAGTTAAAGAAGTTTGAGATCAGTTGAAGCAATAGTTTATGAACTATTAACTGATGTAAGCAAGTGTTGTTGTAATCAGATGTCCCATATCGTGTCAAAAATGAAGAAGAATGATGCTTGTTTTGTTGTATTTTAGCTGAAGGTACAGACAGCTCTCACAGCTACAATCACGCTAATGATTGCAAAACAATCATCTGTGGTCAATACCCATCGAGATTGTTCTTTAAATAGTGAATAGACCTATTTTAATGAGCACCCAGTGTTTTTTGCCATTTGTGTATGATGTTAAATTATTATTAACACTTGTTTCCCTGCATTTTATCAGGATTACTCACCTTTGGTGTGACATCTGGATAGCAGTCACGAACATCTTAATTCATGTTGTTTCTTAATTCTCTTTTATACCTTTTTTTTTGGTATTTGTCTTAATTGGTAACACTTTATTAAAATGTTTCATTAGTTAACATGAACTAATAATGAACTGCACGTGAACAGCCTTTATTATTTTTTGTTAATGTTAACATTTACTAATACTTCATTAAAATCTTGTTAACATTAGTAAATGCACTGTAAACTAACAATGAACAGCTGTATTTTACCTAACGTTTATAAAGATTAACAAACACAGCAACAAATGTATTGCTCATGGTTATTTAATACATGAACTAATTTATTGTACCTTATTGTAGAGTGTTAGCAATATATTCAACATGCATTTCCTTATGTTTTGTGCTGTATTGTATTGCTGCAAGGTTTTTAAATAAGGTTTTTTATTGTCATCTTAAGGTCTCAGGACAATATTGTGAAGCTTTAATTTTACTTTGCCTAGTAAAATAGGCAAATCTGATTTTATGCTGATGAGACAAAGGTACTTATCATAGAGAGGCAATTAAGATTATGCGACTAAGATTACTCAGTAAACTCTATTCAGATACCATCACTTAATCTCCCACGTCCTCTGTCTGCACCTCTTGTACTAAAGTTTTAGTACTTTAAATATCAGGACAAAATCTTATATGTCCTAACAGAGAGGTCTACTGATGACCGGACTGAACACAATTCATTTTTTAACTTTTCACATGATGTATTGCACTTATATTTATATACTCTAAAAGCAAAGTACACTCTGACTGGATCTCACAACTCCTGAAGAGACGTATATTTCTCTGTACTGAATATTGTGCTTCACAGTTTAGACTGTCAGTTCATGATCTTCATATGTAACAGGAACATTAATCATGATCAAGTCATTTTATATATTTTATTCCCAAAGGATTCAGAAACTTTCAAATTAATTGTACATCAAATTGAACTATGTCTGAATCTTTTAATTCTTACAAGAACATTTAATAATGCATGCATAGCAAGGCTTTATTCCTAAAGCGTGTACATATAGTCCGCAGGAGACAAATTAATACAGTAACAATGCATCACTTTCAACCACTTGTTGAAACAACTGTCAAAATGGATGGCTTGCAACATGACTGTTTTCAAAGAATTACAGTAGAAATGGTAAGATCACTGTACTGGTTGTCTGCAACTTCATACATCATCTGTCTTGGAAATCTGAAACAATAAAACTACATAATATATGCAGATCAAAACATGTCTCCTATATATGCACGTCATTACATACATTATCATAGGTTGAATGTGTGGTGGACAGGACATGAAAATCCATCAATACTAAAAATAAATGTTTATACTCACAGGTGGACTAAACAGCAGTTAATAAACTATTGCTTCAACTGATCTCAAACTTCTTTAACTTCAGTTAACACAGAAATGAACGATTAACTGCACTTACCTCTGCTCAGCCATGAACTGGTCGAAAGCTGATGAAGTAACATGTAGGTAGGCCCGCCCTCACGTGATACTGATTGGTCGATTGATAAGCTTAAATCTGATTGGCTAAAGAGATTGATAAGCTTAAATCTGATTGGCTAAAGAGTACGACTGCTCTGTGTTACCAGTGTTATGCTGCCAGCAAAGTCTCAAAAACACACACACACACACATATCTAAGGCGATTCGTACGTGAAAGACGATTTGCACATTCAAATGCAAGAATACACTCGTACATTTTAAACATTCAAAGGTTTTTGTGCACAGTTGTATATCTACGAATTGTGTTTTGCATTTGTGAAATGTATTTTATGAGTATATAATTTTATTTTGCGCATGTGAATTGCTTTTTGTGAATATATATTTTTTTCACGCACGTGGATTTTTTTTGTGTGCACGTGAATTAGGTTTCATGCATGTGAAATTGTCTACGCATTTGTGAATCATGTTTTTTGCGTGAATTATATTTGAGACTAATCTGCTTCCATAGGCCTTCAGCTCCTGAAAGAAGCAAAAAAAAAAAACAATATAATATACTTTCACAGTTGGCTGCAAACGTATGAAATTATAATAAAACAAATTCAACAAAGAAATCGACACTCTGCAAATTACTAGGCACAGTAGTTAACCTGGCTGGTGGTGACCTAGAAGGTTCACAATATGGCCACGTTACAGCCGCCAAAGGCTATGAACAAGAGGGAAATAAACCAAAAAAATACAATTAAACATTAAATCACAAAAATCAAATCCAGGATTACAAAAACAAAAAGAAAATGCTGCTCCCTTCACAGTCTTTGAGGAACGCACAGAGCGAAGAGCTCAAGGATAACCAAACGACTGGTGGTGATATACATTAAGTGGGCTAGATTATGCCATCACATATAGCTACGTCATGCATGGACGGACAGCTCGGAAGCTAGCCTCACACGTACCACCAGCGTTTACAACCATATACAGATACAATAAACTAACGAAAATAATTAATGAATCACGCTGGTCACAGTGATACTAAATGGCAGCAGAACAAAACAGTGCCGTCTTAGCGACATTGGCAATGGAGCATTTTGCCCCCAGTCCACAGTGATGAACCGCTCACAAGTGGTTTAATGCACTAAAAAGAAAATAAAAACCATTAATAAATGAATTTAAAGAAACACCCACCTCAGGTTATTCAAGTGATTAGATTTACCTACCCAATGGTAGATCGCTAGACCCACAAAAGATTCAGTTACTCACACGCAGTCTCGTTCACAATAGGCAACCCGCAAGTGTACAGAGATGTTGCATCTGCTCAATCACATTAGCCGCGCTATGATGGAAACATGGGTTTACCGAAGATCACATCAAAACAAACGTTAGTCTGTCAGAATAAACATACCTCGGATAGGGACAGCCTGCACCCAAAAGCAACGTTGCATTGATTCAAACAGTAACCTGGCTAAAACATGTACACATTCACTATTAACGTGGGAATGCATTAGCAACAACATTAGCCAAACAGACATTCTCTGTACATACCTCAAACGAAACTGCGCACGCACCCACAACAACGTCCGTGACGATGACGTATATCCAGGTGGCCTGAACTCCGCCATAAGTAAGCCAGGGGTGGCTGCCGATAGGCTATCACCCCCGTCACTCAACACAAATCACAGGGCGGAATCTAGCCCGCCTTGCCACACTTGCAAAAGCATTTTTAAAAGAAAAAAGTGGCAAGATTGGGTGGTTACTAGGATGTTGGAGCATGAACTTCATAATGACAATTTATTTGTGCACTTGTTTGTTTATTTATTTACAAATAAAGGCCAAGGACACAAAAGTGCCTGTAGTTGGAGAATCACCCACCAATGCATTATCCCTCATGAACTAATATAACGTCTGATGTTTGCATACGTGCATACCAGTATACCATGACCACATTCTTCGTGAATAAACATGATGTCTGATGTTTGTATACATAAATACCAACGTACCATCACGTCACATGCAAATATAGTCAAAGAGTATAGAAGCCCGGGCTTTTTTCATTTCATTGAAATTTCATTGGCTGCTGTGCGTGTTATTGTGCACAAGGTCAAAATCACGGCGTTTCGTTTAAAGACTTTGACCCCGATCGCCTGCCAGTGAAAGTAAGTTTTCGCCATTTTAAGCAGGACAAATGCGAAATACGACACAGAAAAAAACAGAACATCCAAGTGTTTATCAGCCATTATAAAGGGATTTAGGCTAAGTGTAGTTTTATGATATTAAAGCTGGAGGATTTGAGATCCTGTATCTTGTAAAAGTTTGATCAAGGTGAGTGCGTGACTTTCTCATATTAATATGAATCTCTGGAGGACATTTTACGTGATTGTTTGATATGAAATCTTAAATAAAGGTTTTTAATTTTTCACTTCAATGTTTCCTTTGTGTTTCGTGATGTTTGTGATTCTCCAGAAGTTTAGCTTGTGTGTAAACACACATAGGCCAATTCACACAAACGTCAACAAACACTTTTTTTTTTTTTTTTTTTTTAAATCTTATCGGATCAGTGTGTGTCGATGTGGGTCGGGGTTTGTTTTCTTTTTCACCCGAACATAAACGGTCGACTTGTGTGTGTGAAAAGGCCCTGTGAGCTTGAGTTAACGCAGTCACATGATCTTTTTCTCCCACACTCCAGATATTTTCAGCTAAATTATGAAGGTTGTTTAATTTAATCATTTAATTTAGTGTGTGAATGTTTCTTCATTCAGAGTCAGTGGAGGAGATCAAACTCATCAGATTCTCCTGCAGCTTCATCATGGCTGATTCACAAGGATCCAGAGATGGAGATTGTTCTCCAGGATGCAGGTACTTTCAACAAACATTACATTACCATTACCCCCACACCTCCACCCCTCCCCACACCTCCACCCCTCCACACACACAAACACAAACAGATCAAAGACAGTTACAGAAAAAATAAGATTTTTTTGCCGATTTTTTTTTTTTAACTAAAATGAAATATTCAGTAAAAAGATAATTGTTTCCTCAAAGTACTTTTTGATGCAGGATAAATGTATTCACAGTAATCTAAAGGATTAAACTGAATCTGTTCTCTGTTCCAGTTCAGTCCAGCAGAAGAGCTCAAACCCAGAGTCCAGCTGTGTGTCTATGAAGAGTAACCGCTCTATGGAGCCGCCACTAAAGTTTAAGAGTGGAGACAAACGGCCTGATCTCAGGTATATCACTTCTATAAAAGATGTGCTTATAGTACGACACTTTTGAATTAGAATCATAATTTTTCTCAGTCAGTCAGTCTAATACTAGCAATGACATCAAGTAAATGTAAGCTGAGATCTTTTCCACCTTTATATAATGGAGTAGGTGTAAAACTGAGTGGATTTTTTTAACTGCTGGTTCAGGGCCCGTATTTATCAAGCTTCTCAAAGTGTCATTTTAGTCTTAAAGGGTTGTTCACCCAAAAATGAAAATTCTGTCAGTAATTACTCTCCCTCATGTCGTTCCAAACCCGTAAGACTTTTGTTCATCTTCAGAACACAAATGAAGATATTTTTGATGAAACCTGAGAGCTTTCTGTCCCTCCACTGACTGCAACGTCATTGCAACTTTCAAGGCCCAGAAAGGAAGTAAAAACATTGTTAAAGAGCACCTATTATGGCATTTAAAATGTTCCTAATATTGTTTTAGAAGTCCCCAACAACAGTTTTGCATGCATGCAATGACAAAAAAGACTTTAGTTTTCTTATAATATGCATTTATTTTTACCTGTTTTGACCGCGATTCTCAAATGATTCGTTTAGTGAATCACTTTTCAAAACCCCGCCTTTACGTGACGCTAATCTGCGGTGATTGGTCCGATGATGTTAGCAGTGTTTACAGAGATAATACTTATTGTTTAACACGGAGTACAATGATGCTTTTATCAATTTAATTGTGTTATAATAATGATTATAGTCCACTGCTTTGTAGTTTGTAGTAAAACATTTAAAATGAGATAAGGAATTTAATGTTATGTTAGCGAGCATAGCCCAGAGTTCATATTGTAAAAGCACAATCAGTCTTTGTTTGCGTTAGCCCGAGGCATAAACATAACGTTTTTACAAAAAAAAAAAAAAAAATGCAGTTACGAGGTATTACCCTATTCTTTAAGACAACTCCGAAAACAACGACAAACACTTCACATAATCTCAATACAATTGTCATTGAAGACCTAGAAGCTAAACGGTGCTTACACAACAAACCAAATAATTATTAAGCATGCTACATAAAACATAAAAGCAACAATTATTAATAACACTTACAGGTTGTGATACGGAGGAGGAAGCTGATGCAAATACACTTAGAAGAACTGAACCTTTCTTCAATATCAGCCGGCTCGCGAATCCAAGTTTGATTGCATTTAAGTTGGTAAAGCAATCGTCTTCAAAATGGCGCGAACAAAGCACAAGGCTCGGACTATACTTCTGTGGTATAGTTGCATATATGAATTGTAGCCACTTAGTCTTCAAATGCTTCAGAACACAGCATCTCGTCGCCGTGATGTTTTCAAGTTTTCCCTGGCCTTGGAGCGCAATAAGTGGGCGTATCGTATTCAAATAACTTGACAAGTTGACGTCATCTAGTCAGAGAAAAAGCTTCGGTCTTCTAACGATTCATAAAAATGACTCAGAGTCGACTCTTACTTTTGAAAGACAATAACTTTATATACGGTGCACTTTAATATTTCAAACTTTGCAGGATGTTTTTGTTCACTTAGATCTATGTTACACACTACATGAAAAGTAAATTTCAAAATTCCATAATAGGTGCCCTTTAAAATAGTCCATGTGACTCCAGTGGTTGGTTTGATTCGTGGTTCATCATTGGTTGTTCGTTTAATGTTCTTTCTCAAGGTAGAAAAGTCAACAGCTTAAACGATGGCTCTTAGAAAGGCTCTTTTATTTTAGAAAACTGCCAAAAAACCTTAAAAAGCAAAACAAGAGAAAATTATTTTAATGCAAGTAATAAAAAAACTGCACACATCAGCTGTGGAATAAAAGAAAAGAAATGCACGATTAACTAGATTAAGGCATACTCCTGTCTTAATGTAAACCCTAAAGACAAGTTGATGGGTAAATAAATGAATAATAATAAAAAAATAAATCAGGTCTCAACATTAAGCCTTTTCATTTGATTGGGGCGTTGCGGCGTTGCGAAGGTCGTCTGTTATAGGACAACTTAGTTTGAATAAACGAGCAGACACTGATTAGCTACTTGGTCGCCTATTAAACAAATAAAATTAATTAAAAATTAAATAAAATTAAATCCGCAGCCTAAATTGCACGATCACGGTAATGATACATTTGTTATTATTGCAAATGTTTATTGCTAATGTTTATTATTGCAAATGTTTTTCCTTTGTTAAATAAATCGCATAATGATGGCACATAACTATATCATAGTCGTAGCTTTTATTTCTATCTCAAATGATTGGCGGTCGGTCAGGGGGTACTTGGCAAAGAATCAAATACAGTTGGAAACGACGTAGATCACTAATAGCCTAACACAGACTGTTAACAATTGTTTTTAATTAGTATTTAAACATTCTCTATGATAAAAAAATGTTTGTAAAAAATATTTTAATAACACGGTTTTGGCGGTTATAGAGTTCTAATGACGGTGTTCAACTATAACCGTCGGTCTCACGGTTATATACTAACCGTCACACCCCTATGTTGTAAATATAATTTATTCTGAATCAATATTCTCATCACTGTTCAGTCAGCTTTTTGACATATATAAATCGGCATATTTATGATATTTTAACCTTTATAAAGGGCATTTTTCCCTCATGCCTAATCGATTCCCTAATCGCTTATTTCCCTAATCGCTTCCCTAATGCGTCATCTTTCATTTAAAATTCTTAAATTTCATCAATAAATTAAAATAGAATAAGAAGATGCTAAAGGGATGTTACCAATCAAATTAAACTGCATTAAATAATGTAATGAGATTATTTTAAATATTATTTGAATATACAATTAAAAAATTTTTGAAAGACTGATACTTTTAAACACGAAACTAAACCGCCAGTAGGAGGCGGCAGGAGACCGAGTCATTGAGTCATTTACTCAAACGATTCATTCAAACGGCTGATTCATTCAGGGATGAGGCAGTTGTAAATGAATAGGAATTCATTGAATCTTTGACTCAACCGATTTGTTCAAAACACTAAATCATTCAGGAATGAAACACAGTTGAGTTTTTCTTTGAGATGCGCTGTGGTTCTTCTAGGATCTTTTTTTTAAACTATTTTCGCTGCTGAAATAGAGCAAAAAATGTCAATATTGTGTCTAAAATTCAAGTGACTTAATATTAATGACTTATTGAACTGCAATTTGAAATCAGTGTCACATTTTCAATCGTGATGGTATTCAGTGCTCTTGGTCGTATGATGTTGATGTTACTGGACAAGCGTAAATGTCGAGCCTGTAATACATATCAAAACATATTTTAAATATGATGTACTAATTTCATTATAGCACTCATCAGCCTGCAGCTTCCAAGACAATGTTTACTGTAAACAACACAGAGACAGAACAAAATTCACGCGTTTCGTTTAAAGACTTTTGTCCCGATCGCCTTCCATTCGGGCGTTCGCGCTCAGAGAAAGTGCATCATGTCAGAACAGAACGCTAATGAAATGTTTACCCGGCAAAGCTTTAAAGCACGAGCAAATAATGAACTTTTGTGATTGCGAATAAGTGCAGAGTCCTGTGAGTGTAACTCTAGCGCTGCGTTAACATGTGATGTGAGTTTTACAGTATTGGGACTGAGCGCCAGAACTGCAGCTGATAGAATGTGATAATACCATATTTCTTCAAAAGCATATTCTTAAATAAGGAAATCTATTCAGTGATTGGTCCATGCCTATGTCATCATCCAAAATCCCGTTTGTGGCACAGCAAAGTGTTGTGAATCATCTCTAAGACTGACACTTAAGATTTAGTCCTACACTTCACTTAAATTACGACTGAGATGCTTGATAACTAACTTCTAAGCACAGCTTTGAGCCAAGAGTTGTTTTACTCTTAAAGTGTAAGTTGCAGGTTAAATTTTTCACGAAGATAATGCAATGTGTTTATTAAACATAAAGATAAGAACCGCCCACCATTGTTTTTTATACCAAAATGCTGATATAATATGAAAAGTTGGCACTTTTAACAGTGGTTTTAACCGCTCCCGCTCCCTTCCACTAGATGGGCGTGACGTCATAAGAGGAACTCACTAGTAGAGTTACCGTACGCTAGCAGCTATAGATGCCTTACATAACTTCAGAAAAGTTGGTTGTATGTTTTATTTGATAAAAAAATTATGGATAAAATAACTCAATTGTAAACATACTCGTGTGTGCTGACTTCAAGGGGACCGTGATCCTGCCTGAAATGAGAATAAGCTATTCGCAAAACAGACGGGTTCAGGCACGTCAGGTCAGCCGGTCGCAGGTCCAGCTGCTCCACTAAACAAAACGCGTTCACCTCACGGCAGCACACACTCTCCACTGCTGATAGCCCACACAAACACAGTGATGGGGACATCGATCTCTCTTTTTCTTTTCTGACAATAAACATCGCTAATTAAATCGTGAGAAATTGATAACGCGTGGACTGAGGAAGGGTATTACATGACGTTTGAGGCGTCGATGAGACTAGCGATTGATGCCTGTGCAGTGTGTGCATCTCTAACGTTACAGCTCTGATTTGGACTGACTTACTGTAAGTAAATAATGTCTTCAGTCGTTGTCCCTCCTTGCTATTCTACATGACGGCAATATTTTGAAAAGACTTGCTTCCGTTATATTATCCGGGTTAAGTTTGCACCAGGCTAGACTGCTCTAACGTAGCTAACGCTACTCACCAGGACACCTGGCCAACCCTCCACTCATTCTCCTCACACCAAGCATTAATAACTCTTTGAGTGCCATGGGTCACCTCTCTCACGCCTGACCAGTTAAAAATTGTAGGGCTGTGGTCCATAAAGAATTTGATGGTTTCCCACTTCCTCAGTCGTTCTCCAAATAGCCATAATACAGTAGGAATCTAGCGGAGTATGGGTTGCAAGTTCCTCTTGTGACGTCATCACCCAGTAACTGAAAAAACACGCTACCTTCGAAGAAACCCCAATAAATGTTATTTTAACGCATTTTAAGACAGAAATAATTAAATATATACATATAGAGCACTTTAATTTACACATTAATTGGCTGTGGTGGTTAACCTGCAACTTACACTTTAAAGGGCACCTATTATGCCCCTTTTTACAAGATGTAATATTGGTCTTGGGTGTCCCCAGAATGCATTTGTGAAGTTTCAGCACAAAATACCCCACAGTTAATTTATTATAACCATTTGAAAATGTCATTTTTGGGGCCTGTTTTAAAAAGAGCTGTTTTGGCGTGTACCACTTTAAATGTAAATGAACTGCATATCCCCGCCCTGCTGCTGGACCTAGATGATGAAGAGACTCCGGCACAGAATAAACATGAATGAGAATGGACTAAACGTCTCGGAATGGTTATTTGATACATTTATGTACTTACAAAGTTTTAATCGCGTCCCCTTTGCCATTATGGATGTGCAACACACACACACACACACACACACACACACACACACACACACACACACGAACTGTGATAACGTTCGCGCAATTTTTTGAAACTACACACACACACACACACACACACACACACACACACACACTACTGTGATTACGTTTGCTAAGTACAAACGATTTATTTATTTTTTTCTTAAGGGGAGGGAGATAGACGTTTATATTGCCTACTGTCTATGGAGATAGAGCATTTGTAAATGCTGCAAAAAAAAATGCCTACGTGACATAAAACTGTCTGACGTTGTTTGTTGAGACATCCTATGACGACGACAATAAATAGCTTTAGACGCATTTGTTGTTGAACTGGCTGACATCGATATGACTATTTGCTCAAAAATCATAAAATACACTTACTTCTGGAGGTGACGTTGGATCGCGAACTGTAGGCAACGATCCACACTTGAGAATTAACTTTAACCCTCGTTCACTAAACACTCTCTCAGAAAATGATTCTCGTATTTAGGAAGTTTAAGTGGTGCCTTTTCTTCATAAATAAAATCCATCCTCTGCGTTTTCAGTGGCTCTGATGTCAGTGAAGACTAGTATGTCCATTCTTACATCCCACAACAGAACACCTACACTTCTTAGGAGACATTACCGGCTGTCGTTGAAACAATGGAGGATGGTGTACACAGATCACAGAGGGCGGGGTCTATGCCAAAACCAGATGTCAATCAAACACGTCGGTGGGGCTTAGCTCAATTCTACGTCACAGTGAGGGAAATCTAGAACAGGGCGTTCTGAGACAGTGCTTATGATTTATTGAGATAGTAAAAAAACTACTGGGTGGATTTTTATTATTCTAGGGTGGTTTTGCTCACACACTGCCAACACACATTTATGTTCAAACACCATGTAAAAGTGAATTTTGCATAATAGGTCCATTCTTAGCAGTGTTCTTGTGAGTAATTCTCAGAGGCTTGATAAATACGGGTTTAGATTTGTTGAAAGCTTCACGGTGTCTGGTCAGAACAGTGATGTTTCACAGCAAGAGTAGCGTTACTAGAGTACAGTAAGGTGGTTTATCTTTAAAGCTCAGCTAATCATTGGTCTCTTTAGTCGGTTGAGCCTTCGTCCTCCATTGTGCCTTTGAGAAGAGTCATGTGATCATGGTTGATGTTCATCTGAGTTGAATCATTCTATAATTCTATAGTTGATTTAAATTTGTTTGCTTTGAATTCCTAATTCCTAATATTACCGGTTTTCTCAGTCGCTTTGGTACAATTGTTGAATCATGCTTAACATTTTTAAACCAGTGAGTTAATTTCTCAAAATAATTGTAATCAAAGTTTGAAACACAGTGCAAAACAGTTACAGACATTAAATCAAAAGTACACAACATTTATGTGGTCTTTTATAAGTCTGTATTCTTTATATTTTTACTTAGTTTTAAACCCAGTTCAGTCCAGCAGAAGAGCTCAAACCCAGAGTCCAGCTGTGTGTCTATGAAGAGTAACTGGTCTATGGATCTGCCACTAAAGTTTAAGAGTGGAGACAAACGGCCTGATCTCAGGTATATCATTTCTATAAAAGATGTGCTTATTGTATTTTATTTGTATGAAATTGTCATTAATATACAGCAGTTTAATGAGTTACAATCTTGCTGGTTTCGGTCTATTAATGATCATCATTGTGCTCTTGTGTAAAGCTCTATGTGTTGTATTGTTAATACATTCACACACTGTAAAAGCTGTTGGTCTGTTACTCAGTTAATGACACAATTACATCAATATCAGTGTGTCTGATTCTTTACCCTCTTCATTCTGATTTAAGCTCAACTCTTCCATCCAGACCAGTTAAAAACAAAACTGTGTCCAAGCCTGTGATTCAACCACAAGACTTTAATGAAAGCATGTTTCCTGGTTTCAGGTAAAATTCAGGACTTTGTTGTTGTTGTTTAATTTTAGGTGCTGCAATTCACATCTCACATCACTCACACACATGATTAATGATTTACACATTTCAGAAACCGAATGATGTTCTGTGTCCCATAAATAGTTTTGTCATTTATGGCTATTTACTTCTCTGACTTGTGTAATAATGTGGTATTTTAATCTTACAGCCATGACTCTAATCCTGCTGAAGTCCTCAACACATTGAGATCAAATCTGAGACAGAAGTTTGAGTGTTTGTATGAGGGAATATCAAAGCAGGGAAACCCAACACTCCTGAATGAGATCTACACAGAGCTCTACATCACAGAGAGTGGAAGTAGTGGAGAGATCAATAATGAGCATGAGGTGAGACAGATCGAGACACAGTCCAGGAGAGCAGAAACAGAGGACACACCAATCAAATGCAGTGACATCTTTAGACCTTTACCTGGACAAGACAAACCCATCAGAACTGTGCTGACAAAGGGAGTCGCTGGCATTGGGAAAACAGTCTCTGTGCAGAAGCTCATCCTGGACTGGGCTGAAGGGAAAGAGAATCAGGACGTCCAGCTCATATTTCCACTCGCTTTCAGAGAGCTCAACTTGATGAAGGACAAAACACTCAGTCTTTCAGATCTTCTTCATCTCTTTTTCCCCAAAACTAAAGAAATGGACATATCCAGTGATGAGTATAAAGTGTTGTTCATCTTTGATGGTCTGGATGAGTGTCGTCTGTCTCTGAACTTTAAGAGCGATGTGAGGTTGTGTGATATATCTGAATCAGCCTCAGTGGACGAGCTGCTGAAGAACCTCATTGAGGGGAATCTGCTTCCCTCGTCTCTCATCTGGATCACCTCCAGACCAGCAGCAGCGGATCTCGTCCCCTCTGAGTGTGTCCATCGAGTGACAGAGGTACGAGGCTTCAGTGACACACAGAAGCAGGAATACTTCAGGAAGAGAATCAGTGATGAGAGTCTGGCCGACAGGATCATCTCACACCTGAAGTCCTCAAGGAGCCTCTTTATTATGTGCCACATCCCAGTGTTCTGCTGGATCTCAGCCGCTGTTCTAGAGGAGATGTTGAGTGAAGCAGAGAGAGGAGAGATTCCCAAGACTCTCACTCAGATGTACACACACTTCCTGCTCATTCAGACCAACATCAAACATGAGAAGGACTATGAGAAGAAAGTGAAAAATGAAGACATGATTGTCAAACTGGGGAAACTGGCTTATCTGCAGCTTGTGAAAGGCAACCTGATCTTCTATGAGGAAGACCTGAGCGAGTGTGGCATTGATGAGGCAGAAGCATCAGTTTACTCAGGATTGTGCACTCAGATCTTCAGAGAGGAGTTGGGCTTGTGTCAGGGGAAAGTCTTCAGCTTTGTTCATCTGAGCATTCAGGAACATCTAGCAGCTCTATATGTGCATCTCTCCTTTATCAACAATAACATCAATGTGTTTGACCAGATTACCAAACCAACTAATGAAGGCAGAGTTCCCCTATCGGATCTCCATCAGAGAGCTGTGGATGAGGCTTTACACAGTAAAAATGGGCATCTGGACCTTTTCCTTCGTTTCCTTCTGGGTCTGTCAGTGGAGTCTAACCAGAGTCTCTTACAAGAACTGAAGACACAGACAGCAAACAGCTCTCACAGCAATAAGAGAACAGCTGACTATATTAAAGACAAGATCAGTGAGAATCCCTCTCCAGATAAATACATCAATCTGTTTCACTGTCTGAATGAACTGGGTGATCTTTCTCTAGTGAACGAAGCTAAACCTCATACGTCTGGAGGATTACGTGCTGTGAAACTCTCCTCGTCTCAGTGGTCAGCTTTAGTGTTTGTGTTGTTGTCCTCAGAGGAGACACTGCAGAGGTTTGACCTGTACAGATTAATTGGAGCCAGAGATGATTGGTAAGTAACACTGAGTGCAATCATTACAGTCTTAAACATTATGAACAAAGAGAAACTCAGAGATCAGAGGTGTTTAAATCACGGGGCACAGACTGATTTCTGCGATATTGTAGATCATTTGCGTGTGTTCCTCAAACCGTGGCTGTGTCCTAGTAAGACTGCATATCTCGACTGCCACGTCATCAAGCGCCTCTGAAGGCCGTCTCAGTTTGAAGGATGTTTTGAAGACAGACTTCATTTTGTGTCTTTAATTCAGCTCATTTTGAAGGATGCATCAAGTATATCCTTCCTGTTCTTCAATCTCCCACAATCCTTTGCACTCATTCTAATTAATGTAAAAGAACTGATGGAAAACGAGTCGGCACTGAGTTTATCTGAGTTCATTATGAAATGTAAGACACAGATAATGTATTCGGAGATGAAGGCATACATGTTATCTTTTGTTTCTGTGTAAATGAATCACTGAACACTAAACTGACAATAATGTAAGACACTGGGAGACACAGACGGCTGCCATTCACTGTATTGCATTCATAAAAAAGCCAGTTAATATAAAGATATTTAATAGGAAGTATTTTTCCTAAATGAAGTTTTAATATTATTATTATACAAGAGAAGTATTAAGAAAATAAATTAGATTAATGTCTCATCATCATTTTTCTTTATCACCAGTTGCTGGCAAAATGATGGACAATGATTCACATTTTGTGCGCATCATTTCCTGTGACAATAAAACTAAGTAAATTATTAAATGAACAAGTATGTAAATAAACAAGTAACAAGCAAACAAACTCGTGTGCTTAATTTCTACGAATAATTTGCTGATGCAGGTACAGAAAGACTTTTTTCTTGCTCCCCCGCCCAACTTGGGAGTTAAATGTCTCCATGGTGATAACCATAGCAACGGACAGGACAAACAAACCTGATGTGTCATAATAGTGTTGTAGTGTAAATGCAGACTAATAGCCCTGCCACAGCAACACTAACGAGAAGAAGAAGATACTAATCAGTGACGGCTGAATACAAGGCTTCTACAGTTGTAGATATAAAACCACTTTTTCACATGTCCTTTATAAAGCAGTGTTTCATTACAACAATTATTTGAGGGTATTTAGGAAGGTATAATGTAGTGGTCGACCGATTCATCGGTCAGCCGATTAATCGGCCGATTTTTTGCATTTTTTACATAATCGGTATCGGCCAATATCCAAGTGTATCAAGCCGATTATTAGGTGGGCGCATCTGTGGGCAGCCTAGTGTTGTTGTTGTGGACCCAGGGATTAAAGTGAAAAAAATTCTTCTGACTGAAATTTTTTTTTAGGCCAAGTCATATTCCTTTAACTTTTAAATAGTCGAGACCAATAGCGTTTTAAGGGGAGATGTTTTAAACCGCTTTAATATTGCCAGTAGGCGTATTTTAAAAGCTATTTTAATCTATGAAAACCAGGCAGGGAGCATACTAATATAATTATAATTTGCCTATATATATATATATAATATAGGCAAATTATAACACGTTTACACAAAATTTGTTAACACACAAGTAAGTTACTTTTCCCCTTTACTTAACATAAATTGTAAGAATATGACTAATAGTAAAGACTAGTACTAATAAATAAACATTAGGCCTATGCTAAAGCTATTAAATAGCAGTCACAAACTAGTTTTTGTTAATACAATGTTGGTATGAGCCACTACAGTCATTTAAAGATATAAAAAATAACACAAAGAAAAATAGTGGCATTTTGGGGTTAATATGGACACGACAGTTACCATGGTGATTACACAATATTAACAATAACTGTTAATGAAACATGGAAACTGCTCCTGGTGAATAGAATGAGAATCATACCTGCATTACTTTTATTTCATGTAATTTACAACGTAACGGCGTTGCATGCTCGTAGCTTCTTTTGCACTTGATCAGTGAGGCGATACACCGGCACATTTGCGCGTGCAATTGAGTGTGCGCTACGAGAACAGGATAACGGCTGATAGGACAAGAAATTCCGTTTTTCTGAGGTGAAAAACTTTATTTCAGTGTACACTTATGTCACTGCCTGCCTGGTAGTTCCTATTGTGCTGGGTTTTCTGAAGTAGTCATGATTCGCCTCTCATAACATAACATGCTCTAAACACGCACGCAGAGTAGAGGAGGAGGGGCGGGGGGCGCAGGGAGCAAGGATCACAGCGCAAATTTGAACTATATTGATGCGATATGGTCTAATTCCATATCGCATTTAAAAAATATATCGATATATTTTTTATATCGATATATATCGCCCAGCCCTACCTGCATTATAAGTGTGTCACTGAAATATAGTTCTACCTCAGCGCTCAGCTGTAGCCTGACATGCACTTTCCGTGAGCGGTAATTGAAAACCCGGAGTGGATCATGAGCGAAGTGATTACAGAGTGCTTAGAGTGGAGAGAGGAACGTGCTTTTGCTCCACTCCAGGCTTTGATCACATCCCCCTCAGCAGGGTGAATACACCTCGTCTTTCCTTAATTTAAGACCTATTCAAACTAAAATTAAGATATTTATTACACTATTTGAGAAATGAAAGCCTATTTACGGCCTTAAAATTATGAAAAGTGAATTTAAGACTTTAAGGACAGACTGGAACCCTGCAATTGACGGAAATCCGTCGTAGCGACGGAGAACTTTAATCCCTGTGTGGAACTCGTGCTCGACGCACGCTGCGCCTAGAGTCATTCTCCAGTGGAGTGAGCAGACCTCATCCAGTGCTTAAGGAAGAAGCTAAGTTCCTTGGAGAAAACTCCTTTATATTTAATGTTACTGCCAACTTAGAGAAAAAACATGAATAGGCGACATGACGTTCGGCTACTTTGAAATTGATAGCGTAGTTGAGGTTGCATTATCACAGTAAGTAAGTAAGAATTTACAGACAGTGAATCTGAGACTTTTATTTGTTCTGTTTGTGTGTCTTATATTTGAGAGGGTTGTCACTCAATGCAGAGAAATAAGTAATAAAAAAAGAGACCAACTATAGGCTAGTGAAGGACTGGCTTTGCTTTGCTTTGCTAGCGTCGTCGTTGCAAGGGTTGGGTAGCTAACGTTACAGACAGACCCATTGCTAATATGGCAATGGTGTCTTAACGACCGTTATCTACCGGACCGAATAACAACGCGGATTTCTGTGCTTCATTTCGGTGCTACTGTTATGCCTGTGCTTCTCTTGGATGCTTTGAAAACGGACGTTAGAATAACAGAAACATCGCTTCGCTGCACGTGACGCTAGTCAGAAGTTAACTTTAGCATACCGTTAGCTAGTAGCTGGATTAAACACGGTTAAAATGCTGGCCAAACAGTGTAATGTGTGACTGTATTTCACTGTAGATTAGGGGTGGACCGGTACATGTAAGTTATTCGTATTGAACCGAATCGGTACAGGCGTCACGGTTCGGTGTATAAATTTCCACGGAGAATACACGCTATAAAAATAAATAAAACTCGTGTGCAAAGTAATGCAGAACTACTGTTAGATATGCGGGTTCTTTAGGGACACCTAAATCTGTAGCCCCGCCTTAGCTCAGGCTGCGATGTAAAGATTGCAATGCTGGAATATGTTGTGTGTATGTGTGTGTGTGAGAGAGAGAGAGGCGCGTGGGCGCGATCGAAAAGTCGCGTGTGTTTAAAGCAGAGATGGGGACTCGAGTTTGAGACTCGGACTCGAGTGCGACTTAAGTCGCACACACAGTGACTTCAGACTCGACTCGGACTCGAGCTGCGGGACTCGTAAACAATGTTTATTTTTAGGAAACGTCTGATGAGCTCGCTGTTATTCCCCTCCCTCCGTTACCTATAACCTGCCTACGTAACACGTGAAGTACTATCTGCTGTGCGCAGCCACACATGAGAGGACAACAAACATGTCGACTGCACCGGCCGCTGGCTGCTGTGCCATTCATCGTAAGCTTTGGGTTTTAAAACTTCAACAGAGCTGCCAACTGTCACGCATGCATTCACCGTGAGACTCACGCGATTGACACTTCACACGCTCTCACACGCCACACATCCATTTTCTCACGCACAGAAAAGAGGAGAAGCAAAAACTCGCGAAGCAAAGAGGACACGGAGACTGACAGACTAGACAGAGTAGGTTACTTACTCAGGTTACTTACTTCATTGCTCAGCTCTCAAATTCTGTCAATTCTATTACGAAATTCAAACAATAAATACCGTTTTGGCGCTTGTAAATGTGACGTGACAGATCCCTAACGGCACGTGAACCGACCCTTTCTACTAGCTAATAGTAAATAAACACAAACACTGTTGAAAGATACAGTACAACTTACCGAAATGTATATTCCATCCTCATACATAATATCGATCAATCAGTGTTTTTCATCCACGGAAAGGGATGAAATAAAACAGCTGGAGAACAATGTCACATAACATTTACCTCAGAAAAGCCATTTAATGACCATAATATGGTCTATAGCACGTTATTGGCTAGAAAAAAAAAGCTATAGAGAGTATTTTGCTAAATATGTGTACTATATTAGGTATTTATTATATTTTTACTTGACGTATTTTATTTTACTTTTACTAAAGTTGTTATTATAATAAATAAAAAAACGCATTATATTTAATTTGAGTTATTTTTAACCTTAAGTAATACTACCAGCTGATACCAGCTGTTTTCATTAGGTGAGTTTTTTTTTTCTTGAGAAAAATTAACACCTATATTGTGTACCTAATATTTATCCAAATATTATATCAAATCACAAAAATTTAACTGAATTGAAATCGTGAAATTTGTGTCAAGCAATAATAACAAAACGTAGCTTACCAGAAATTGTACCATGTTAACATTCTAACATGTTGCCACTAAACCTAATAAAATTCAGTTTTAGTCATGTTGCAATAGCCTGTTTACACTGATTATATACCAAAATCAAAGCTGGTACTGTATGCTAATAAATAAAGGAGTCATAATAACATATTACATGCTTTGAATTTCTTAGCTATGTAGTGTTCTAAGCAGCCTGGATGGGTCGCTGTACATGATGCAACATTATTATAACGACAAGAGACTTGAGACTTGACTTGGACTCTAGCTCAGAGACTTGAGACTTGACTTGGACTCTAGCTCAGAGACTTGAGACTTGACTTGGACTCTAGCTCAGAGACTTGAGACTTGACTTGGACTCTAGCTCAAAGACTTGAGACTTGACTTGGACTCTAGCTCAAAGACTTGAGACTTGACTTGGACTCTAGCTCAGAGACTTGTGAGCATCTCTGGTTTAAAGTCACAAAGTGTTTACTTATATTTGTGTGTGCGCGCGTGCGCGTGTGTGTGTGAGGCGAACAGTGGAAACATAAAAACATACTCCGTCATTTTGTTTATCAGGACATCATTCAAACTGCAAAATGTTTGTTACTGTTAATTAAAATGTTAAGGAAAACAAATATATTAATCCTAAATGTAGCAAATTAATTTTCAATTCATTCAGGTACAATTACCAAACATATCTCAAGGTCTTTTTGTAGATTGGTAAAGTGCTCAATAAATGTTTTTGTTGAGAAATTTTGTCTATCTTAAGTAATTATTTGTGTTACATTTTATCTTTCAAATAGTGGTTAAAAACAAGCGCATAATCTGCCAAAATAAATCGGCAGCATTTATCGGCCATCCCTTAGACCAGACCCGGATTTCAAAAGATCGGCATCGGCCTGAAAAAAACCATATCGGTCGAACTCTAGTATAATGTATTATTTACTTATGATATGAATTATTATTATTATTATTAGCATTAATAATTAACTTTAACTTTAAATATTTTTTTTTTTCAATTAGTGCCACACAGAACACTGCAGATGAAGTTCTCCAGAAGCTGATGCCTGTGGTTACAGCAACTAGATGCGCTGAGTAAGTAACACTGAGAACAAGCATCGCTGTTAAAACATTATAACAGTTCTTACTTAAACATTATAAATTAATGGTTTAACAAAAAATATGAGTCACACTTCAGCTCTTACCTATCTGACCTGATTGTGATCACCTTAACCATTTTTTATGATAAATGTGTGAGAAATTTATATTCAAATATATGCATTTGTAATGTATGCATATAAACATTTATATTTAATGTATGTAATGTATTCAATGTATTCCATTTGATCAGTTTCATATAATCTTTCTCCCTCACATAGTAGACATAATCTCTTACAATAACAGTTAAATTTACTGATATATTGAATTCATTGTTTAAAAAAGAGATATTGCTCAAATTATAAACAATCAAGAAAAGCAAAGATTTCTGTTTTGATCTGAGAGAGTGAAGAGTGTGTCATTGTTCTCTAAAGGTTGCAGAGGTGTGGTGTGACAGATGAAGGTTGTGCTGCTCTGGCTTCAGCTCTGAGATCAAACCCCTCACACCTGAGAGATCTGAGTCTGTCTGGGAATAAACTAGGAGACTCAGGAGTGAAGCTGATTTCTGCCGGACTGGCGAATCCTCACTGTAAACTGGAGACACTGTGGTAAGATCATACGTTACTCTCACATGAAACTGTCACTAGGGGCGTTTCCATTACAGATTTGCGCAAAACTTTTGTGTTTTTTTCTTCTTCTAAATGTCGACAAAAAGCTGTTGCGAAATGACAGCGTTTCCATTAACCGATGTTAGGCGACTAAAACTTCATTTTTTCCTCTCGTGATCAGTAAAATCATTCCAAAAATCATGTTAACGGACGTTGGTAGGATTATGTATATCCCAGCCACTGCACTGGCCATTATTATTAATGGAAGGAGATGTGTGTGTGTTTCCAAGCATTAATTCAATTCAATTCAAATTTATTTGTATAGCGCTTTTCACAATACATATTGTTTCAAAGCAGCTTTACAGAAAGTGCATTTCAGAAATGTACATAGAGAAATACAGTTAGTTAATCATGTATTGATTTAGGGCATAAACATATCGCCAGCGTCGAGTCGTCTCTTCACAGGCGCCGAGTCATCTCTGCACGGGTGTTGGAGAATCTGTAGTTTCCATGAGAGGCTGGATACAAACTGGAGCTGACGATCTGTATTTACCTCGGGACTAGCGTCCCGAGATAACAACAGAAAAGCATATGTGAAATAATTAGCGTAGCTGCTGTTCGCAATATTAATGCATTCAATCTGATTCAACTGTAGTATAAAAGGTAAGTATTATGTGAATGCTTGGCTAAAGAGATGCGTCTTTAATCTAGTTTTAAACTGGGACAGCGAGTCTGAGCCTCGAACAATATCAGGAAGGCCATTCCAGAGTTTAGGAGCTAAATGTGAAAACGCCCTCCCTCCTTTAGTGGACTTAGATATCCTAGGAATGACCAAAAGCCTCGAATTTAGTGATCTTAAAGAGCGCGATGGATTATAGGGCGATAGAAGATCCGTTAAATACACGGGAGCTAAACCATTTAGGGCTTTTATAAGTCAGTAGCAATACTTTGTAATTGATACGGAACTTTATAGGTAACCAATGTAGAGACGACAGAATTGGTGTTATATGATCGTATTTTCTTGATCTAGTAAGAACTCTAGCGGCTGCATTTTGGACTAACTGTAGCTTGTTTATTGAGGATGCAGGACAACCGGCTAGTAATGCATTACAGTAATCTAGTCTCGAGGTCATGAATGCATGAACTAACTTTTCTGCGTCAGAAACAAATAGCATGTTACGTAGCTTAGCAATGTTTCTAAGGTGGAAAAAGGCTGTTCTTGTAACATATGAAATATGATTTTCAAAAGACAAGTTGCGGTCTAATATAACACCCAGGTCTTTTACTGTAGAGGATGAAGTAACAGGACACCCTTCTAAATTAAAGTTGTATTGTAAGAGATTTTGTGGGCAGTTTTTTGGACTAATAAGTAATACCTCCGTTTTATCTGAATTTAATAGCAGAAAATTACATGTCATCCAGTATTTTATATCTTTAACACACTCTGTTAATTTAGATAATTTATTGTTTTCATCTGGTCGTGATGAAATATATAATTGAGTGTCATCAGCATAACAGTGGAAATTAATTCCATGTTTTCTTATAATATTACCAAGTGGCAGCATATATATTGAGAATAGCAGAGGGCCTAACACAGATCCTTGCGGTACACCGTAGTTTACTGACGTTATCTTCAATTTTTCCCCATTTACGCAGACAAAATGGTAACGGTCTGATAAGTACGATCTAAACCAGTTTAATGCCTGTCCCTGAACACCAGTGTAGTTTTGTAGTCGGTCTAAGAGTATTTTGTGATCTATAGTGTCGAACGCAGCACTAAGATCGAGTAAAATTAGTATTGAGATAAAGCCTTGGTCAGAAGCTATAAGTAAATCATTTGTAATTTTAACGAGCGCAGTTTCTGTGCTATTATGCGGTCTGAATCCTGACTGAAATTTTTCATAGATATCATTTTCTTGCAAGAAAGAGCACAGTTGAGCGGACACCACTTTTTCTAGAATTTTAGACATAAATGGAAGATTTGAAATGGGTCTGTAATTTGCTAGATTATTATGATCTAATTGTGGTTTCTTAATCAGAGGTTTTATAACTGCCAACTTGAATATTCTTGGAACATGACCTAAGGATAAAGACGAGTTAATAATATTGAGAAGAGGCTCTTCCACTACAGGTAACACTTGTTTCAGTAGTTTAGTTGGTATTGGATCTAATAAACACGTTGTTGGTTTAGATGCAATAAGTTTATTTAGCTCTTCCATTCCTATAGTTGCAAAGCGCTGTAATTGTTCTTGCGGGGTGATAATTGAGGCTGAATCATAAGACACCATTAAAGATTGTACATTTACAATTGTGTTTCTGATGCTTTCTATTTTCTCAGTGAAGAAATTCATGAAATCATTACTACTACACTGTAACGGAATATTTTGCTCCGGTAACGTCTGTTTATTTGTTAGTCTAGCGACGGTGTTAAAAATAAAAACCTAGGATTATTTTGGTTATTTTCTATTAGTTTGCGGAGATGCTCAGCCCTGGCTGCTTTTAGGGCCTTTTTATAACGTGACATACTGTCTTTCCATGCGATTCTAAAGACCTCTAAATTAGTTTGTTTCCATTTACGCTCTAAATTACGAGTTTCTCTCTTTAGAACATGCGTAGCACTGTTGTACCATGGTGCTTTCGTTTTCTCTCTAACCTTTTTTAATCTAATTGGTGCAACAATGTCTAATGTACTAGAGAAAATGGTGCTCATAGTGCTAGTCATTTCCTCTAGTTCATCTGTTTGTTTGGGTTCACTGAGCAGCTGAGATAGATCAGGTAAGCTATTTGAGAAATTATCTATAGTTGTTGGAAGGATTGTTCTGCCTGGTCGATAACGTGGCGCAACATGACAAATTTCAGCGGTGCGTAATATGCAAGTGACCATGTAATGGTCAGTGACTTCATCACTTTGCGGTATAATATCTATATCGGTTGGATTGGTTCCATGTGATATAATTAAATCTAGCGTATGATTAAAACGATGAGTGGGACCAGTTACGTTTTGCTTGACCCCAAAGGAGTTTAATAAATCTGTAAATGCAGCCCCTAACGCATCATTTGAATTATCTACGTGTATGTTAAAATCTCCAACAATTAATGCTTTATCGACATTGACCAAAAGATCTGAGAGAAAGTCTGCAAACTCTTTTAGGAAATCAGCGTAAGGCCCAGGCGGTCTATATACAGTAGCCAAGGCTAGAGATAATAGGGATTTCTTTCTTACATCTAAGAGAGTAACATTTAGCACTAGTACTTCAAACGAATTAAACCTGTGACCTGTTTTCTGAGTAACAGTAAGAATATCTTTATAGATTATAGCAACACCACCGCCACGACCAATCAGACGGGGCTCATGCTTATAACAGTATCCAGGAGGTGTAGACTCATTAAGACCGAAATAATCATTTGGTTTAAGCCAGGTTTCAGTAAGGCAAAGTACATCGAAACTATTATCTGTGACCATTTCATTTACAATAACTGCCTTAGGTGTAAGCGATCTGATGTTTAAAAGACCTAGCTTTATAAATTGTTTTTGTTCACTAATATTGAGATTTTCTGGTTTAATCACAATTAGATTTTTCCTAGATCCTGCAGTAGAATTATTATTTGATCTCACTAAACGAGGAATAGACAGTTTCAATATAATGTTCTACATTGGTACTTATATCAATTAAGTTTGGACAGCAAAGAGTGTGATTTGGACTTTGACTTACTAGTCATATGGTGTGTAGTGTCTTGGAGATGTTGTCCGACAGAAGAGCCGCTCCGATTCTGCTGGGGTGAAGGCCATCAGCACGGAAGAGCCTAGGTCGCTCCCAGAAAAGATTCCAATTATTTACAAAGAGCAGTCTCTGCTCATTACACCATGACATTAACCATTCATTTAGAGCAAATAATCTACTGAACCTTTCGTGTCCTAGTCGGTAGGTGGGAAGCGGTCCAGACACGATGATCGTTGTTTCAGGCGATGTTCTGTGTACCGTCTCGATCAGGCTCCTGTAGTCCTTCTTCAAAACCTCCATCTGCCGCAACCTGATGTCGTTCGTTCCCGCGTGCAGCACGACAGCTCCGACGGGCTCGTCACCATTCAGAATCCCGGGAACCTGTGCAGCGACATCGAGAACACGAGCACCAGGAAAGCAGTGAGTGCGCACCTTACCTTTACCTATGGAAGCATGGACATGCCGGACGATGGAACTGCCGATGATCACAGCGTCGCGTTCCGTCTCGCGTAGAGGGGAGAAGCGGTTCCGGGTGGAGATCTCGAAGGCCGGGAGGGGCGGAGAGGTCCTAGCTCTGGTCCTGGCCCGCGTCTTCCGCTGTGGAATCACCCAGGGTCCATGTTGTTGTGTCGGTGCCGGAGTGAATGAAACCAGGGATGATCGCATCCTGGGCAGAGAAACACACGGAGTAGACGAGGTCGGAGTCAAAAGGTTACTAACCACTGACTTGTGAGCATCGGCGCGTGATGTTTCAAGCGCGAATCGTCGATCTCGTAGCTCGGCCTGTCTCTCTAGTAGGTCGCGGATCTGCTTCTCCACGGATTCCAGCTCTAACTGCACAGAATGCAGCTCGAAGGTGTCCTCACCTGCACTCAAAGGTAACGTTAGACACACATCCGTTATATTCGCCATTATAGCAGATGTGCTATAATGGCGAATTATAGCTTTCAGTGATACGGGTGTAAATAAGTCGATCGATGGGCGCGACCACGCGTGTAATGCTAGCGGGCTAAGGCTAGTAGCGGAAATTCGAAAGGTTGGATATATGTAGCGATATCCGAGCAATCCGATTGTTTTTTAAGGAGAATAGTATTCCAGATATGTTCACACGCTATAAAAATGAAAAAGTTCGTTTGTAAAAGAGTGTAAAGAAGAAAAACGAGGTTTCTGAATTAATTCGACGGAGCTCCAAAAACAACAACGCACTCAGTCGCGACGCATGCGCAGGAATGGCCTGCGCAGGAATTAATGGTGAGGAACGACCCTTATTATACGTGTGAGCGGCACATATGAGGAGTTTCTGGGTGTTTCTCCCTCAGTTCTGCTTCAAGGTCTTGATTGTGGCATTTATTTGAGGTTTAGAATCCATTATTCCTGTAATTCTTTTGCCTTATATGAATTTAATAAAGAACTCTGTCTCGTATTCGGTCCAAACACACTGCGTCGTCTACGTCAGGTGACTGTAAATGCGCAAAAACTGTTTCCATTGCAGTTTTGCAAAATATTTCTTTTTTGAATGGCCTGAAAAACCTCCTCATGTGAGCGTAAAAACTTTTTTTCCATAAATGGGAGTTTTTGCGAAATTGACGTGTTTCCATTGGGCGTATTTTCAATTAGCATTTTCATTTTGAAGGGTAATGGAAACGCGGCTACTGTGAATTCATAAAGTATAATCAAAATGGAATCAAATGCAGGGAAATAACTACTATTTCATTAATTACAAGCAAAGCTATTAAAACAACAGGATCAAATTCAGCAAATTATTTTTACGTCTGTTCATATGATGTAAGAGAATTCATATTTGTAAAGCGTTTGCTCTGTTTATCAAAACGACTCCATCTACACCTGGGGCCTGTTTCAGAAAGGAGGTTTTGAGTATGTTAACCCTGAAATGAGGGAAACTCTGAGTTTTCTGTTTCAGAATGGGAGGTATGTTAAACCTGAGAAAGCAGAGTAAGTCAAGCCCGTTTCAGAAAGAGAGGTAACTTATACTCAGAGTCAGTTACCATGGTAACTTACTCTGTGAACCTAACCTGGTCGGGAGCAGGTTTTCTTCAGTAAACCCAGAGTTTCTTTCGGTCTCCTCCCCTTTTTTAAAGAGGAAGTGGTGTGTAAACACCTCATTCATTCTTTCAGTACATTTTTATTAATAAAATTAATCTTTTATTAATAAATAAAATATTGCTATTTTTTTTTTTTAATAAGATGAAGTCTATATAACTCCTTAACTGGCAACTGAAAACACAGTAGTAGATTAGAGTTACATAATGTAGTTCCAAACAAATTCTACAGAATTAAACTGTGGCATTTACTGGAAATCACTGAAATGTGTTCATCTGTGCAACAGAAGTTGATGGACCGTCCTTTCTGCTGTTCTTCCGCACTCTGGGGGTGGAGGGAGAGATAAGAATACCCGTTTATACTTAGATTTAAACTTAGATTCTATAGGCTACTCCACATAAAAATGTAGATTGTTTGATGTGTAGACACATAATGTTAACATTACCTCTGTAGGCCTCTCTGTGGCAGCAGAAACTCTTTATCCCCGTGTGATGAGCATTTGGTTGAGTACACTTTATAACAATATTTGTCATAATTTCTGGTGTATTGAGTAGGCGACTTACAACTGCCTGGGGTTCTGTTGGGACAGGAGGCTCCAAAAGACAGATATTACCATCAGAATCTATTGGGACCAACAAAAATCCTAACCCAAAGTAAAATAAATGGAAATATCAAAAATAGCCTATATAAAAAATAACACATATGTAAACCTCTTACATTTTATGAAGGCCCTTGAATCTTTGGGACTGGCTCTGAAGTCCGTCCTGGAATTCCCTCAGCCGTAAAATTTGACAAAATTATGTTTTTATATTTAAATTTCAGCTGCTGCCATGTTCTTTTAATGCCTGCAGGATTGCACCTACATGAAAATTAAAATTAGGTTGAATAACATACTGTTCTTCCAGTTTCACCTCTGATATTATAACAGTTGGGCAAGTTACTTGTATTACTAACTACAAATGACATCTTCAACAGTGTAATTAGATTAATGTAATAATGACTATCTTTAGAAATTATTGGTCTACTTATTACTAATTACTAAATCCCATGTCAACCTTAAACACTTGAACAATACAAGGAGAGACAAGAAACAGCACTTTTAATACTTTCAAATAAACAATATACAATTGCATGAATTATTCTTGAATTGACCAAAGTGTGTAGAGGGAGAAGGTTAAATTAAAAATATAACTTTTAAAAATGTATGTTAAATAGGCTATACAGAATTGTTCTATAGTCTAATACAATTACATCAGATTTAACTTTAAATTACAGAAGAATTAAGAGTAATCCCTTTAATTAAATTACAGTATTTAGATTACTTTGTAATTAATTACACCCATCACTGTATAACAGTAATTAAAATGTGAAGAAATATGAAGACCTCTTTTTGTCTGGCGCTGTTGCCATGGTGACTCATAATATCTGTGCTCCATTGATAATGGCTTTTTATAGTTGTGGTGCACGCGCTAAACTCAGAGTCAGTCAACTCAGAGTTGATTGAACTAACTCATTTCAGCTGTTCTGAAACCAAAAACTCAGAGTTTCCCATCTCAGGGTAAGTCAACTCAGAGTTCAAGTTTTAACTCAGAGTTGATTGAACCTCCTTATTGAAACAGGCCCCTGGTCACATAAATGTGTTTTTGCAAAGCGGATTTAAATCCGATCTTCAATTCCCGCGCTATATGCAGATTTAATGGAGGGCACGTCACCGAAAGCAACAGATATGAGCTGCATTTTATTGATCATCAGCTAAAATCTCTAAATCAAAGACCGCAATAAGAGTGAGCAGCAACAGCCCTGGAAGATCATTTCATTTCTTTACTTTTAATGATGATGATTGTGTGTTAAGCGTCTGCGACTTACTTTCACTTTGATTTGCGATAGTTTGAACGCTGTCTTGATGAACAGATGCTCAGCTGCTCGTCTGCGGTGATGCGTGTTGCAGTAGCGGCGTCATATCTGGCTATAATATGACATATAGCCTATCACACGCTCTCACACGCTTATTTTTTAGCATTTTTGGGAGAAGTAAAATTTCCATATGTGGTTTCAACAACCAGATGCATTTACACTTGTCCAGTTTGGTCTGAAATGCGGCCCAGACCTCCTCCTGAAGGGGTTTGAGCGATCGGATTCAAATCCGTCTCGAATGCGTTTCGGAGGGCATTTACACCTGGTCTTTTCACAGAAAACGCATGAAGTGGCCAGGTGTAAACAGCCCCTAAATCATCCACCATCAAAAATCGTGATATCGCATAAGCACAAGTATAAAACGACTGTTATCATGTCTGAAAACAAACACAAGTAACGGAGTTTACAAAACTGTATCGCACGCGTGCTACAGTGGGACATTTATTCATCGCACAGACCAATCTTTGTGTAGATATATGTCGCACTGTACAGCCCTGTACAGGACCCTTTTAATGAGCGTTTGGTGTAGGTCTACTAGGCATAGAGATATCTGAACATCTTTGCCAAGCGCAAACCAGTACAGAAGTAGCCTAATCAATAATTAAAGTGCAAGCTGAGAAACTGAAGTGGATATGGAGAAAAGCTTCTTTATATGCCATTGCCTACATTTTAAATGGATGTCTGCCAATAGGCCTAAAACATTACATATATGGTTATTGTGACAGAGACTGGGACTCCAGGTTAATAAGATTCTGACTGAGTAGCAAGATATGAATTCAATTGTGATTCTGTGAGAATTCACAGATCCAGTTTCTCTTTTTTAATCTTCCCCTTAACATTTAAAGGAATCTACATGTATGTGTGTGTGCTCAAATATGGCTTCTGGAGAGCAAATGAAGGATAAAATATGAATTACTAAACAGACATTAATTAAGCAGTTCCCCATACTTTTAGAGTTACAACTAAAACCACTAGATGGCAGCAGCGTATAAGAGATGAACTGACAGCTAGTAAATCTTTGAACATGGAGTGCTAATGATAATAAATGTAATATGTCAGGCTCACAAAATTGAAGTGCTATAAAAGTTGTAGAAATGACAAATTCAATGTGCATTGTATTAAAAAAATCTTTATTGATATGCAAATAGACAATAGACATCCAGCAAAAGAAAAATGGCAAGTGATGTATGCCCTCAAATCTGTAGATGTGCATGGATTTGTCCTGAATCCCTTCAAGAACTCGGGAGCAACTAGAGTATACACACCTTCTGTATAGTGTAACGTGTCATAACGTAATTGTGTGTAGGACAGTGAGTGAGTGAGAAAACGTGTGTGTGTGTGTGTGTGTGTGTGTGTGTGTGTGTGTGTGTGGGATCATCTTTATCTTTAGCGTGCGCAAAATATGTTGTGGAAATAATTCTATTCAAAAAGTGAGGAGGAAGAAGACAAGTTGAACCTTTGAAAAGTCAAAGTATCAAAATGTTTATTTCTTGCAAGAAATTGGCATTCACATACAGAGAGCATCTGATATGAGAAGGCAAGGGGTTACTTCCCTTTGCCAAGGTTATATACCCTTATATACCTATTAGGGATGTCCCGATCAGGTTTTTTTGCCCTCGAGTCCGAGTCATTTGATTTTGAGTATCTACCGATACCGAGTCCTGATCCGATACTTCTATAATACATAAAAAAAGAATAAAGAAGAGCGAAAAACAGATCCTGGATGTTCCTTATTTTTTTATTTAATTCACCTTATTTTAACATTCAACAACTCTGTTAACAAACAGAGCACTTCTGTGAGGTAGCTTGAACAATCAAGTAATAAATAACATAAATTCTTCACTTTTGGACTTTACAGAGTCCAAAAAAAGAGAGCTCTGTAATTGCATTCTTACTAGTAACAATTCAATTGTAGAGCTCTCTAATTGTAATTCTTACTAGTAATAATTCAATTGTAGAGCTCTGTAATTCAAAATGAATGGAAGTCAATGGAGACATATGACTAGTAAAAATTCATTTGTAGAGCTCTCTAATTGGAATTGTTACTAGTAAGAATTGAATTAGAGAGCTCTGTAATTGTAATTCTTACTAGTAATAATTGAATTAGAGAGCTCTGTAATTGTAATTTTTACTAGTAATAATTGAATTAGAGAGCTCTCTAATTGTAATTGCTACTAGTAAGAACTGAATTGTAGAGCTCTCTAATTGAATTCTTACTAGTAAAAATGTAATTACGACGAATAACGCTGGGTACAATTTAAGCTAAAACGGCTTGCCATAAAGTCACCTTTATTTATATAGTGCTTGACAAGATTGTGTCAAAGCACTTAAAGGTATCAAATTGGAGGATAGAGTGTCACTAATGTATAATACTAAGATTAAACATTCAATTTTCAGTTAAAGGCATTTCATTATTGAATTCAGAGATGTCATTGTCTAGCTCAGTTTAGTTTAATTATATCTGTGTAATCAAATTGATAATCTCTAATGAAGGCAAACTGCAGAATTAAATCATATTTTTTAAAATAAAGTTAAATAGGCACAAGTTAATTTACATTTGACCACAGTTAAAATATTTACTTCTAAGATTCCTCAGTCAGATTATATTAACTTATATATTATATATATATATTAAATTACAGTGAAAAAACGAGACAACACACTCATAACAACAATACTAGGCCATCTTCGTTAATGTTTCAGAAAAGTTAAAATGAGAAGTTACAGTGGAGTTACAGTTACAGTTATAGGGGAATTCAGAAAGAGGTGACCCATTGATGCTGAGTAGCATACAGTTACATGCTGCTAAATGGTCCCCCTGGAGCTTGTTCGTTAAGTCTGTTTTCAGAATTTAAAAAAATGAGTGATGGGAATGGGATATTGATAGCCAAACAATCTTTTGGGTGCCCGCAACCCGCTTGCAGTGTGAAGCGCGTGTCCGCTCTATTCTCCGACATGCCCGCTCGCGGTGTGTTTTTAACGCGTGTCCGCGCTATTCTCCGACATGCCCGCTTGCAGTGTGAAGCACGTGTCCGCTCTATTCTCCGACATGCCCGCTCGCGGTGTGTTTTTAACGCGTGTCCGCGCTATTCTCCGACACGACACGTGTGGTGTTAGTCAACGCGCATTTGGAGAGAAGTTAAAGTGACAGCTCGGCTAGTATGGGAGTATCGATACTTCGGGACATTAGTATTGGTACCGTTCGATATTTATCGAAATATCGATATTTTTGACAACACTAATATATATAATATATATATATATATATATAGCGATTGTTCATTCTAAGTTTACTCAAGTGGAAGAATGTGACTAATAAACTTAGGCCTACTAGCACTATGCATTATATTTCGAAAAATAAGTAATTATCTTAATATCAAAACCTTTTTAAGTTTTTAACTTTCTTGTGTTATCCTCGACAGTTTTGATTAATGTATAATGTCACTGTGATGACTTCATGTTATGCATTTATTTATTTTTTTACTGTCTAATAAATCAAATCAAATCAAACCTTAAATTTTCTCTGGACTCAATGGTAAATACATGTCTGACCGTTGGAAAGAACCAAAAAAACTAGAAAATCACATTCATGACGATTTATGGTGATTTTATTTCCGTTAGACCTTTGCTTACATTGACGCTGATGCATTAAAGAGGAGGGGCTCCCCTGTTCCAAGATGGCGGCTCTATTGACGCATTCGTTCCAATGAACTGGGGCCGGTTTCACAAAGCTATTTTAGACCGGTCTATAGTGTTAGACAAGTCTAAAATTTGCTCATAGACAGTCTAATGCAAGTTAGACTGTTTCACAAAAATAAAGACTGACTTAATTTAGACCAAAAAATAGACCTTACCCCCAGGCTAACTTAGGTCTAAGACTCTATGTTACCTTGGCAATTAGCAGTAACAATCAGTTACATTACAAACTGCCAAAAGAAAAGGGAAAATGGCTCACAATTGAAACATTTCTTCTTGTTACTAACGTTACATTCCCAAGTAAAATGTCCTTGTAACTGTTAGGGCCGTTACATAGTCAATGCGAGCAACGATCGACGCGCTCCCTTTCATACGCAAGCGTCACGGGCGATGCGTGAAATGCAATACACCGTGACTGTTCAACCGTCTATTTCGCTTCAAACGCTTGCTTTATAAGCGCGTCCTATTCGCCTTCGACGCGCGAATGGATTCAAAATGTTCAAGCGTCGAACTAGACGCGATAGACGCGAATTTGACGCTCTATTCGCGTTTGGTGTGAACGCTGCATAATAACAGGCTGCGATGTCAAGATTGCAATGCTGGAATGTGTGTGTGTATGTCAGAAAGAGAGATGGCACGGGCGCGATCGAACAGTGGAAACATAAGAACATACTCCGTCATTTATACTCCTCCAACAAACACATATTTTCCGCTGGGGTAAAATGCACTGAGCGGTTGAATGCGCTTACTCGATCCGCCATGTTTTTTGTTTTGAAAAGTGTCTTATTTTACCCAGAATGCATTGCAGTGTAATCCTACTTAAGATAGTCAGAGTCTTAAGTGCTTTGTGCAACGGTCTGATTTAGATGTCTATCTGAAGTCTGACTATCTACTATATCTAAGCCATAGTCAAAGTCTATCTTTGTGAAACCGGCCCCTGTGCCGTAGCCCAGGCGACATCTAGTGTTTATATCTATGCAGCGCGAGCAGCTCAAACAGCAAGGATGTCATCTGACACAGTAAGCCTGATATTAAAGATGTTTACTATTACTGTACTAGTAAAAATGTGTACTTTTTTTTAGCAAAAACATTGATGCGTTATTAATAACTAGCAATTTTTTTGTTCTTGTATTATTTTCATCAACAATATGGTTTGATTAAAATAATGTCCTTGTCCGTGCGGAGGCGAGTCCAGTTTATTTCTCCATGGCACATGCATTTTGTTTCTTTATATGCAGCCCAATGTTATCCAATGAGTTGTTTGCATTATTTAGGTATTTTATTTTAATTGTATTACCTTTTTGGTAACACTTTACAATAAGGTCTCATTTGTTAATGCATTAACTAACATGAACTAACAGAGAGCAATAGCCTTTATTAATGTTAGTTAAGAGGATTTTTCAGAATGATTGTGAGGTAGACTTGAGCTGAAAGAGGGGCTTTCATGACTCTTTATTGTTCATTATAACCTCTTCTTTTACAATTTTTCTATATTTTATGTGATATATAGTTTTAATTTGTTATATCAGCTTTGATCACTGAAAAAATGCGTTGGATCAAAGTAAAAAAATTACTTCAACTTATTACAAGTAATCGATTTACTACTTCTCAAGTGAGTTTGAACAAATCAAATTTCTATGGTCAGTTGCAACTAAAAATATTCTTTTTAGAATATTTTATATTTCATGTTTTTTACATGATTAAATCACAAATTATCACAGTGTTTTTGATTAAAGGTGCTATATGTAGTTTTTCTACTAAAATGAATCCTTTTTTTATTGCCTGTGTGTGAAGGGGTTGTAATCTCACATTAAAATGATCCACTCTGCAGGTTTTGCTATAACCTCGGAAAGCTGTGAATGTGCCGGGTCGGATTTACCGCGAAATCCAGTGACGTGACCTGCACGCACGCTCCAGAGCCTCTCCTCTCGTCTAGTCTACTGACTTTGCACTCAACAGCAACGACACTGAAACTTATGACATGGACTTGTCACTTATGCAATTTACGACATGTCTGATACACTAATAAACGACCTGCTCCCAGCACAACACAGACTCCAACACAAACTCCACATATATAAAAAACCAAAAAAAGTTTTTTCTGCTGAAGCTCGTAAGGCCAGACGTGAATCGGATCAACTACGGACGAAAACACGGATCAACATCGGCAGGGCATTTGAATCATGGAGAAACCTTATCTACAAACCTAGAATGTACATTTCCTGAAGAAATTTCCTGAAGAAATGTGAAGTGGTGCTTTCAGTGGCAAAATCCGGCACGGTTGCTAGGGTTCCATACTTATCATGGCACGAGCATGGAGCATTAGTTCAACGTCAAGCTGATAAAAGCTGATAAAAGTAGCCTATTATTGTAATGTGACCGAGCGTTTATACAGGGTTCGCCTAACACTCAGAAATAAGAAAACAATAAACGATGGCAGTTTGAACTCTTCTCCACTTTACTATGCAACACCTCAGATCACCAACTCCAAAAACCCGCGACACTCCAGTACCAAGTGCGCATGACCCATGCCTATCTACGGCAAGCCCCGAGGGGAAAAATACATTGCATACACACATATACAATGAGCGCCAGTACATCCAGAATTAGTGCATCATAACAGAATTCAACAAAGTCTGTTTCAGTAACGTTTCAGTGGGAGTTTACCTGAGTTTCCAGCATGTTGTGTGATGCTTTCTCTTGTGTGTTGCGTCTCAGTCTGGCCGGTACCCAGAGTGCTCGCTCATGAGTTCCAGCACGAGCACTCGCTTGTAAACTTATTGGTTGCAATCTGAAACATCACCGCTAGAGGCCGCATGAAAACTACATGTAGCTCCTTCAACTTAATTTTTTTTTAAATCAAAAATCCAAATAACTACAAACAATGTTGTCACACTGTGGTTTCCTCAGGAACAGACTGAAGACTCGATTATAGCACAAACTCAAGCTTTAACCCTCTGGGGTCTAAGGTGTTTTTGGGGTCCTTGAGATGTTCTGACATGCCCTGACATTTGTGCTTTTTTCAGTTGCTTATAAACATATTAATGGCAAAAAAAAAATTACACACTATTTAGCACAAACAGGGCTACCATAATATGTGAGCAACAAGAATGTACATGTCTGCATTTTTGAGAGAATAATGTTTATGCGTGGTAATTGAAAAAACTAAAAACTAAAGTTTCTGAAATAAGGCCATAAAACACATTCTAAATATGTGCCAATAAGACTTTTGTCTAATGGATGTCATCATCTAGTGTTTTTTCTTCAAAATGATGTGAAAATCACCCTGCCTTATCATTCACATAACACAATACATTGATTTGAATTTTGCAAAGCACTTTCTGTTTGGAAAGGCAATATGCGGAGTGGGCGTCAACGATCATGCACATTTAGTGGTTCACACCTGAAGAGACAATGGGGCCTGCATACTTAATTAGCCATTCATTCAGGTGAGTCACTGAGCCACAAGAATGCAAGAGCAACAGTTGGAAGCATCTCAATTCTTTTTTATTTTTCCACATATTGTGCTTGCAATTTGACCTATAATATCCAAGGAAAACATGTCTAGTAATTGTGCAGTTAATTCTCATACTGTATTTTCAGTTTTGGAATATTTATCCTCTCCCCAAATTTGTCACTAATAAAACACAATAAAAATTATTTAAAGAAATAATTTTATAGGCTTATATTTACCTTTTAATAGTTTGTTTACACCTTGTAAATATATTTTTTTATTAAAAAGGTTACAATTACAACAACAATTCAAGTGTAATCTTTCTTTGTAAAAACTAAAGTATACATTTTATCATACATATTTCAAAGTTAAGGATTTGATTGATTATTTGATAACTTTATTTTTGACAAAACATACTATATTTAACATGAGCAAATATTGGCAAACAAAAGCTTATTTGAGGTGGCAGATATTTTACAGTAAAAATGTATAATATATCCAAAACTAATCAACGAAATGTTGTCTTTCATATGTCTGTAACATAGGTCTTTCATTTTTATTATAAGAAATATAAATGTTAATTTGCAATTTAATACGTTACTTATACAAATACATTTTATTTCAACATATTTCAGTCGATTTTTACTCCGTATAGCAATACAGTTTGCTAAAACCGAAACATTCATTCACAAACAGAAACGCCTGACTGTAACGTTGTTTTTATGAAATATTAGGGCATATAAATGTTAATCTTCAGTTTAATACGTTGCTTATACAAATAGCCTACATTTTATTTCAACATATTTCTGTCAATTTTTACTCAACTCAGTATAGCAATACAGTTTGCTAAAACATCATCATTCATTCACACAGAGACGCAATTTAAATTTAAACTGTCTTTTTGCGAGCTGTGATAAACAGCGCGCATCTCTGCGGCTGCCGTTCATTCATTCACAGAAACGCAATTAACTTGAGAAGGAAAAAAAAACTTACTACATATTCGGATCCTCTCTCCTGCAATACCCGCACTCTGAGGTAGATTTTCCATTATTATTATTCCTCACAGCGCTGCCAGATGGTGTAAACAACATATGATTAAACTTGTGTTTTCTCGAGCTGATATGGGGGCGTTCACAGGTTTGCTTGGATTGCCTCAGTAATTTGCGTTTGAATAGCATGCGCTCTCCGTGGGCGGAGTCACATTACATTTGAATTAGCTCTAATGAGCTTGACTGGAATCACTCTCTTTTAATACAGATTTCACAAGATGAGAATATTTGTTTTTTATATAAATTACCTCATTTAAAAGAAGATAATTCAAGCTTCATGCTTCTGTGTCTGTATGCCTGTTTGACTGAGTATTCGCTGAGTTACAGTTCATTTTCGGACGCGTTTCAGAATGGTCTTCACTGACAGAGAGAAGGCAGAACTCGCATCACGTTTATTTTTCTTTATTTGGCAAAAAGCACAACACTTTGTTTTTATTGTGAGTATACACAAAAATAATACACATTTAACAGAATCGATTGATGTATGAAACTTGCTTGTAATATCAAAGTCCACAGAGCAAAATTAATTTCTTTTGAACTGAACTGAAAAAAAAGCGACCATATCGCGCCGGCGCGATTGTCGACCCCAGGGGGTTAATAATAGTACTTGGAACAAGCTGACAGGGAAAACACACATAAACACAACGGAGATCGGACAAAGACTGAAGGAAAGGGAGCATCTTATATAGCAGACAGAAACGAGATCATTAATCAGACACGGCTGGGACAAATGAACTCAATGATAGTAACCATAGAAACAAAGGAGTGGCGGGAAAAGAAAAGGAAAACAGGAACCAATCAAAACACAAACTGAAAGTCCAAACATGAACGGACACGTTATCTACAACTACACGTGACAGTACCCCCCCTCCCGAAGACGCTTAACGTGTAATTAAACGCAATGCGTTCGTAATCTGGGCTCGTCTGCTATTCTGTAGGCTGCATATGCTTTATTAATAAGGTGTGCACAGAATTTGATCTTTTAACATGACTGTCTTAGTACATTAAGCCACGTGACGCCGCGTTTTTCACGTTATAAGCATAATGTCCTGTATTGGGGGCTGCTACTATTTGCTTCAGCTTTTCAAACGTAGAAGTATGATAAAGACATGATAAAGACATGATAGGCTATATACGTTTTATGTGGATAAAGGCATATTTTGTACATGACTACACATGTCCTTAAAAGGCCTAGAAAATATATAGATTTAACGACATAACATCTCATTATTATGACAAAAGATGTTGTTAAAATGACATAACATCTCGTTATTACGTCATAATTGAGTGGATAAAATAATATGTATGTGGCAGCAATTCACCACCGTACAAACTGCCTTGAGATCAGGCTGAACTATTAGGCCGACACTTCTGAATACATAATACAAACACAAACACATAAATATGCTGTTTAAAGCTCTTCCAGTTGTGGTTCAGGATCAGGGTGGACACACTGGAGTGTAGAAGCTAAAAACTGCAGTGTAATGTCACAAAACACACACACACACATAAAAAACCTGTAGTGTAAATGTATGACCACTTTAAAAAAATAAAAGCTTTGACATGACCATTTTGTTGTATTTTTGTGTTAATGGAATTAAACTAAAACCATTTTATTTCTATTTATTTGATGTTTTGTTGGGAAAATAAATATTAGACAGATTCTTCTAAAAAAGGCATTGTGGCGCACTCCAAACATCTATAAAGGAAACAGAGACATTACGTTTGTTTCCGTTATTTTACAAAATCTGAAAATCTTTAGTAAATGTATGAATTATGTCTTGGTTTTATCTGTATGAGCATAAATCACGGAGTAAGCGTTTACTCTCTTGGAAGGAATAAATCCAGTGGTCGCGCCGCCGCCTCTGAATAAAATACAGTCAACCAAACATATAAAATGTTACACCGCTCAATCTGAATAGTCTGTAATATAATCTGTGAGGTTCAGCGTGACCACCGCCTCTCTTCTGCTCACCAAGGCTGCATTTATTTGATTAAAAATACAAAAGAACAGTAATGTTATTAAATATTATGACAATTTAAGATAACTGTTTTTTCATTTTAATATATTTTCAAATGTAATTTATTTCTGTGATCAAAGCTGAATCTCAGCATCATTACTCCAGTCTTCAGTGTCACATGATCCTTCAGAAATCATTCTGATATGATGATTTGATGCTCAAGAAACATTCATTATTATTATTATCAATGTTGAAAACAGTCGTGTACAATTCTCTTTCAGGATTCTTTGATGAATAGAAAGTTACACTTTACTATATATTCATGTAGAAAAGAGCTGTTTTACATTGGAATAATATTTCACAATATTACTGTTATTTTTAATGAAATAAATGCAGCAGAAGAGACTTCTTTTTAAAACCTTAAAGATATTAGCAATCCCGCACGTTTGGCTGGTAGTGTATCTGCATGTATTGCTCTGGAATCATCATTCGTCTCCACAACTGCATAATTACACCAGTTGTCTGTAATATGATGGTATTGTATTATACAATAAGCGAGTACATCATGAATGCCTTTTTTCAAAGCGTGTTTTGTCCTATCCTGAATCACTACGGTAAGCCTGTAATAAGCGTTTAGACTCGGACTACTTTACACCGGTCGGGTCACACCGCGGCGGAGTAACGTTAGCCCAACGCCTGCAGGACTCACCGCGTCAGAGACATAAACAGAGAGAAGTTTATTAACTGATAAAGAGCGCTGATTCATCCAGTAGTGAAACAAGTGAAGTCTTTATGAATCAATCATTCAAACCCATTTTAAAAATAGTATGTTTCACCTGTCTGGATCTTACATGTGTGTTCAAGCATATTCTACCCTTTCTGAGAGGGTGTTCTCCACTGCTGGAGACACTGTAAGCTATAGGAGAGTCCCAAATTCTCCAAGAGGATGCAGAAATGTGTATTTTCCTTATTTTTGCAAATGTTGCTAATTTGTTGACATTACCAGTCTGTTAAACTCATTTGACAAGTATAAGAAATAAACACACACAGGATTGTGCATTTTCCCCTTACTGCTATGTTTTATTAGTTGTTTTATTCATTTTATTTAATGGGAACCGGAAACGGAAAATGTCTTACGATTCCCAACCCGCTGTTCCCAATAAGCTGTTTCATGACGACTCTCTCTGGGTCAGCGGCAGCGCCAACACAGATTTAAAATATTGCGATATGATTTAGTCAAAGGTTTAATAGACAGACGAATGTGAAGAAGATTGTGTGTGTGTTTGAATGGAGATCACAGTATTTTAAAGATGAATCGTGCAGCTCTACTGTCTTATCTCTCTCTCAGCATATGAGCAGCGCGAGGGCTTTCAGTGCTTTCAGTCTCACGTCTCTTCCACACGTCCACTTGAAATGGATATTACGACACTCAACACTCATATGCTGCGTTCATGTCATCTCGTAAAGATTGTCACATACAACAACACATTATCTACAAGCATAGCGATAATTATTCAATAAGAGAAAATAAAGGACTAAATTTGAAAGTTGATTAAATTAACTAAAATTATACATTTATAACTATACAAATAATTACACACTGCATACAGCACAACACCATTCTCTGATCAGATCTTTGAAATCAAGCCGTCGTGCTCAATCGTGTTTAATAGACAGCATGACCAGACCATTCAGTGTTTCCTAAGACAGTGTTCACTAAAACATTGACAGGATCATTGAATCAGTGATTTGAACTCTGTAAACTAAATCAGTTCTGTTCATGAATGAATCATCTTGACTGGTTTATTAACGGGTTTCTCCTATTCACGGCAATGAACCGACTCAAATGATTCATTCAAGAATCGGACATCATTACAAATGTATATCTATGACTAGAACGACATCGTAAATGTTGATCGATTCCTCACAGAAATCGGCTCCAAGTCTTCAGAAAGCCTAAATATATACATCACTGGACTAGTTTTATTGTCACTTGGTGATTTTCCGTTTCTGCCCTGCGTCCTTTCTGAATAACCCGCGAACAAGCGCACACACACAGACACACACACAAACACACAAAAACAAACACACACACACAC
Organism: Scardinius erythrophthalmus; assembly: GCF_964197995.2. Taxonomy (NCBI): domain Eukaryota; kingdom Metazoa; phylum Chordata; class Actinopteri; order Cypriniformes; family Leuciscidae; genus Scardinius; species Scardinius erythrophthalmus. Next base: position 40,618,784 of record NC_138235.1, read on the forward strand.
ACACACACACAAAATCAGACAGACACACACACGTTCCTTAAAATGTTTACAAATACATTAAACACACACACACACACACACACACACACACACGTTCCTTAAAATGCTTACAAATACATTAAGCGCACACACACACACACAAACACACAGACACAAACACACACACACACACTATGTTATGTTATTTTTTAAGTGTCATGTTTATCTCTGGATATAGGCTTAATGTGTGTCATTGTTCTCTACAGGTTGCAGAGGTGTGGTGTGACAGATGAAGGTTGTGCTGCTCTGGCTTCAGCTCTGAGATCAAACCCCTCACACCTGAGAGAACTGATTCTGTCATATAATAATCTAGGAGACTCAGGAGTGAAGCTGTTCTCTGCTGGACTGGCGAATCCTCACTGTAAACTGGAGACACTGTGGTAAGATCATACGTTACTCTCACATGAAACTGTCACTAGGGGCGTTTCCATTACCGATTTGTGCAAAACTTTTGCGATTTTTTTTATTTTTATTATTATTTATTTATTTATTTATTTTACTTTTTTTTCCTTTCTAAATGTCGACAAAAAGTTGTAGCGAAATGACGGCGTTTCCATTAACCGATGTTATGCGATTAAAACTTCAAGGTCAAGGTAGCATTTATTGTCTCCCTTAGGAGAAATTTGTTTTAGATTAGGGAAACTGCTGCCACAGCAAGACATAACACATATAACATACAACATATAAAATGAAAATAAAAGTAAAACACATTCCAGTCCCAAAATCCTACATCATAAAAACAATACATATATCATAACACAACACAGCCCTCAGTTCCTGCCTCTTGTACCCTCATTTATCTTCCTGCAGTTGCTCATTAATTAATTGAATAGACAACGGTAAAAATGAAAACTTATATCGGTTATACTTGCATAATGTAACCCTGTATCTTCGACCAGAGTTCATCAGCGTATACTCAGGATACAACACATGCGAAGGGTCTAATAAAATCTTGCTGGCCTGCTGTGTGATACAACGCTCAAAAATATCCTGTAACGAGCTAATTGTCTGTGTCCCCATGATTTTTCCTGCCACTCTCAACACATTATTTATTTGGGCTCTCAATTTTACTGTTAAACTTCCGAACCAAACAATAATTCCATACCTTAAAATTGACTCAATCGTTGCTTTATAAAAAATTAACATGATATTACTGCTCACTCCAAACAATCGCAATCTCCGTAGAAAATGTAAACGCTGGTGGACCCTTGTGCACACCCATGATACATGTGTGTGCCACTTAAAGGAATACTCCACCGTCTTTTCATATTAAACTATGTTATTCCCTTAACTAAGACGAGTTGATACATACCTCTCTCGTCTCAGTGCGTGCACTCAATCGCTCTGGCGCGCGGCGAAACTTTGTTCACTCAGTTCATTCAATACGGGCCAAGCAGAGAAGCTACCAAACACCTCCACGGTTTCCCTATTTAAACACAGTTACTCGCGTAGTGTAACTCGACCTAGGACGGTGACACAAAACAAAACGTTGCGCTTTTCTAAGCGTGTAAAATGGATAACTATATTGTATGGCGGAATACCATAGCAAGTGCTTGTGAGCACTTCGTCTTGGCGGAGTAATATCTTCACCAGAGGGAGCGGGGGCCGGTGAGAGGATTTTTCACGAGTGAAGATATTACTCCGCCAAGTCGAAGTGCTCATAAGCACTTGCTATGGTATTCCGCCATACAATATAGTTATCCATTTTACACGCTTAGAAAAGCGCAACGTTTTGTTTTGTGTCACCGTCCTAGGTCGAGTTACACTACACGAGTAACTGTGTTTAAATAGGGAAACCGTGGAGGTGTTTGGTAGCTTCTCTGCTTGGCCCGTATTGAATGAACTGAGTGAACAAAGTTTCGCCGCGCGCCAGAGCGATTGAGTGCACGCACTGAGACGAGAGAGGTATGAATCAACTCGTCTTAGTTAAGGGAATAACATAGTTTAATATGAAAAGACGGTGGAGTATTCCTTTAAACTCACTATCAATGTAAACCCCCAAATATTTATACGAAGTAACCTGCTCAATAGCTTCACCATGAACCACAACAGAGCTCCTATCCCCCACTGATCTGGGGTCTATGATGACCTCTTCAGTTTTTTTAAGATTGATCTGTAGATAATGGTCGTCACACCAGCCCACAAACGCTTCTATAGCAGCTGTATAATCGTCAATACTGGCGTCTCTTGTCAACAATTGTAATACTACTGTGTCATCCGAAAATTTTATAATAAATTGATTTGACTGCTGACTAATGCAGTCGTTTGTATACAAAGTGAACAGAAATGGCGAACCTACGCACCCTTGGGGGGCCCCTGTACTGTTTACCGCAACATCCGACAGCGCTGGGTTAAATTTCACCTGTTGTGTCCTATTTGTTAAAAAGGAATAATACCAATTAATTATAAAAGGATTAACTTGTAGATTAATTAATTTCTCTAGCAGTTTGTGTGGTTGGATGGAGTTGAACGCAGAACTAAAATCAATAAAAAGCAATCTAGCATAAGCAGCTGGACTCTCCAGATGCTTTAAAACCAAGTGCGTTAATGTAGAAACCGCATCATTAGTACCACGATTGCTTTTATATGCAAATTGATACTGATCTAAGGATGGCTCCATTTCCTTACGCAGCTCTCCTATTATAATCTTCTCAAATGATTTCATAACGTTCGATGTTAAGGCCACTGGCCTATAATCATTATTGTCCCGAGGGCATGATTTTTGGAATTGGAATTACAATAGATTTTCTCCAAAGCTCTGGTACTGTATGTGTATCAATTAAGAGCTGGAAAAGGCGATGCCAGACTGATGTGAGCTCCTCAGCAAATGTCTTTAAAAGAAAACATGACATCCCATCTGGTCCCGTTGTTTTACTAGAGCATACATTTTTAAAAACCCTTGTAACATCCCCTGAATATATCAGTATTCTATCATCACTGATATTACAGTTTACATTACCTAAAATATCATGACATTCCTTAAAAGTGTCTGTCTCAAATCTCATATAAAATTTATTCAGTTCGTTTGCTTTATCAGTTTCATTGACCGCGAACAATGGCTTCTTTTTCAGAGTCATGTTGGTCATCCCTCGAATTGAATTCCACAGTTCATTAGTATTACATTTTGCCAACTGTTGTTCAGCCTGTTCCTTATATTGTATTTGTGCTACCCTTAGTTGCTGGTTAAGGTCCTTTTGTGCTGCTTTAATTAACTGTCACCTGCCCGTATACGGGCAACCTAAATTTACTTCACTATATTACTATTAAATCCTAATCTAGTCATGAGAAACTATATATTGTTGGAAAGGTCTAAGACTCCTTAATAGATATTTCAGCACTGTTTTTTGTTACAATTTATGCAGGAACAGTAATAGATTAATTTATGACAAGAGTGCACCTCAAAAAATCTACATCATAACAGGCGTTTCTGGCGTTTGTCACAAAAAGTCGACGCACACACTTTTAACCCCCTGAGGTCGGCTATCGCGCCGGCGCGATAGGCTCGTTTTTTTCCGTATGAGTGCAAAAAAATAATAAAAAAAAATATTAATTTTTATCTTATATGCTTGTGTTATACATCAATCGATCCTGTTTAGTGTGTATTTTTTTTGTGTATGCTCATAATAAAAACAAAGTGTTGTGCTTTTCGCCAAATAAAGAAAAATAAACATGATGCGAGTTCTGCCTACTCTCCGTCAGTGAAGTCAATTCTGAAACGCGTCCGAAAATGAACTGTAACTCAGTGAATACTCAGTCAAACAGGCATACAGTCACACAGGCATGAAGCTTAAATTCTCTTCTTTCAAATGAAGTAATTTTTATAAAAAACAAATATTCACAGTTTATATAATATGTATGTAAAGAGAGAGATGTCAGTCGTTCTCATCTCAGCTAATTAAGTTTTAATGTGACTCCGCCTACGGAGACCGCGCTATTCAAACGCAAATGTGAGGCGATCCATACAAACCTGTGAAACGCCCACATCCGCTGGATAAGGCCGGTGAAACACTGGATGCGTGGCGTAAGCGTCTCAGCTGCGTGGCGTGTCCGTTTTTATTTCGGCTCCCATCCATGTTAACAGTTTAGAGTTTGCATACTGCCTGTGTGAGACGCGCGTATCAGGCGCGGCACGAGCCGCGTGGAAAACGCGTGCATTCTAGAAATAGAACCGACGCCTATTTTTCACGTGACACGCAAGCGGCTTGGAAGCGTGTAGCGTTTATGGTAACAATCGTAATTAGGTCATATATGAAATATTAGCTCGAGCAATAAGGAAATTTGGGGAAATATTAAAATCATAACTCATAGTCATAATTCATAAATTTCACATATGTTATTACATTACCTGCTAATTATCAAAAATATTTCGTTCTATAACTGGTCTCTCATCAGTCATTCGACCAGCGAATACTTTGATTATACCAGTTAAGAAGGAATATTTATATTATCAAACCTCAGACAAATTCTCTCCTGGCCGCGGATGCAAATTGCTGGGTTTATGAATTAAAATAAAGAGCTAGTAGCCAGATCTTATCGCAATTTCATTGACAATTAAATTGGTGGGATTGTAACACAGAGTCAGTCAAAGTATAAAAGATTTATTTAATCAAAAATGACACACAAAGGATTATATGCATATAGGAAGTAATATAGGCTAATCTACGTACGTAAAATTACACAAGACCCACGAACGTTTAAACAAACAAACATAAAACATGACTTGATCAGAATGAAAATAGGAAGAAAGTGAGGGAGAAAGTATGGTAATTTACAAACAGAACCTTTTAAGACACAACGGAAAAGCAGCTTCGAGAGATTGATCATTTTGATACTTGCAAATTGTTCCTTTGTCTGTGTGTGAAGCTGGCGGAGCCGGATCACGTGCGTTCTTCTTCTGGATCGTGTCTCACCGATTTGTGCTGGCGTTTCGCGAAAGTTCTTAAAAGCTTACTGAAGGTAACATTACCGAGAGGTACGGAAGTCTCTTCCCGGTGCGGGAAGGGCGAGAAAACTTGGTTACAGGACGAGACTGGATTTTTACATCCGCGGTTCGTTTGGATGAAGGCCCTGTGCCTTCTCTCGCTCCGCTGCTCGTGGTGCAGGGAGGGGTGAGAGTGCAGAGTTCGTGGTCACGAGGGTGAGAGTGTATGAGAGCAGAGAGAGAGAGGCGTCTGCTTGTGTTGTGGTTTTAAAGCAGCGCGGGGTAACGCCCTGTTTGATGACGAGACCCAATGAAATCTTTCGGTTCTGAGGCGGGAGCGTTTCATTGTTTGTGAAGGAACGCCTCTTCTGATCGTACACAGAAAAATGCATTAAAACTTTAATACCACATTATGTCTAGGAATAAACATTTGTGCGGAATATAGTTTATATTTCTGTATAAAGAAGCTCATTACGATCCGTAGGATATCACACCCGACATTAATATCAGTTAATGAAACAGATACATCTCAAATGTATCAACACACGTGTCCATTACATCTGCAGAAGGGCATAAATATCTCAATTTATCCCATCACATCCCATAGACAAGAAAACTACATAAAAACATTTTGATAATGATTCATGCGTGTGTGTAACTTGTGTTTTAGGAGTTTCAGAGTGGTTTGGTGTGTGTGTGATTCAGAGCGGGTTTTCTGTTGAGATCGGAATGTCAGTAATGTCTTTGAAGCTCACACTGTGGAAAGGGGGGAAGTGAGTCGTAAAAGGGGGCTCAGTTACAGACTTTGCCAAGTCTGTGGGAATTAGAAAGTGTTTTCACTTTTAATTAGTATATAAATTAAAAGTCCATTTTTTACCCATCGAGCCATAGTCGCTACAAGCGTTTCCATGCAAAATTGAATTGGAAAATCTGTTTATTTGTCATTTTGACACGAATACATATTAATAAATGTCCTTTTGATGTTTAAAAGTGTCTAGGTTTTGACATAAATGCAAATATAAATGTAATTTTACAAAATATGATCGATTTTCAAATACTGCTGTATTGAATGAACAGCTTTTAGCAAACTCTATTGCTATACTGAGATGAGGAATAGATATGCTGTATGTGTTTTGTCAAAAATAAAGTCATCAACTAACTAATGAATCCTTTACTTTGAAATACGTATGATAAAATGTATACTTTAGTTTTGAAAGACGTTGACTAGTTTTGAAAAGATTATAAAGTATGTATGTGCATGCATATATATATGTGTGTGTGTATATATGAAGAGTTCAGATGCAAAAGCCTCTAAATGCCATCTGAAATTTTCTCCTAGAATGATAATTTTTATGAAGCTTGTATATTTAAGTTAGCTATAGGTGACACACCTGAATGAATGGCTCATTAAGTATGCAGGGACGTAGTCTCACCAGGTGTGAACTACTACATATGCATGATGCTGTTGGAGCGTTTACGCCCACTCCGCATATTAGCTTTCCAAACTAAAAGTGTTTCACAAAACTAAAATCAATGTATCGTTTTTTTGTGAATGATTAGGCAGGATGATTTTCATATCATTTTGAAGAAAAAAACACTAGGCGATGAAATCCATTAGTCAAAAGTCTTATTGCCACATATTTAGTATGTGTTTTGTGGCCTTATTTCAGAAACTTTTTAATTTTTAGTTTTTTCGATAACCATGCATAAACATTATTCTCTCAAAAATGAAAACATGTACATACATGTGGCTCACATATTATGGAAGTCCTGTTTGTGCTATATAGAGTGAATTTACACCTTTGCCATTAATATGTTTATAAGCAACTGAAAAAAGCACAAATGTCAGGGCATGTCAGAACATCTCAAGGACCCCAAAAACACCCCAGACCCCAGAGGGTTAATAACTGAAACTTTGGTTTTCATACTAAAAGTTCATAATAAAACATTTAATCTAGTATTTGTCAATAAAATAATATATAAAATAATATTATCCTCTAAAAAGTATAATATACATATATCCTCTAAAATATAATATTATCTTTTTATCGCCTTTTTTATTACATAACATATTTTAGTAGTTATCATAAATTAGGTATCATTTGAAATCTTATGATCTCAGAATTCATCTTGTGAAAACTGTTTTGAATTTGGACATTGTGTTACCATAGAAACGGTACTCTAAATGATTTTATCAGGCTCCTCCCCTTTTGGGCATCATCATGTTTCATAATTTATGATCAAAATATTTTCTAATCTTGACAAAACACATATTGTCAGAAAGGTCTGAGTCTCAAGGTTCCATATTTTGTGACAGAAGTGATATTTGGACAGAAATTTATTAATTTTTTATGGTAGAATGCATACAGTTAAATTCAATGGAATTCAATGACACCCGGTGGCTATTTTTGTTAATACGCCTAAACAAAATCTCATGGGAACTTCAATTTTTGTGATATCAACTTCAAATTTGGAACACAACTTAGTTAGATTTATGGCTTTGATTTTATAGTAATTTTTTTGTAAAACATATTTTGTAAAATATATATTTTATATAAAATAAAAATATTAAATAAATTATATTTGATTTAATGTAAATTTAAACTTCCATAACTTTTTCATACTTTAATTTTTTAAAGTGCTTTCACTTCACGTTATAATCTGCTATTTTTTCCCTTTAAAACAAAACCAAACTTGGGTCTATACTCCAAAGCATCCTTGAATTACAACCATTTAAGCTTGAATAGTGCATTTTAATGTCGTTCCCACTAGGTGGAATATACACTGCACAGACAAATATATTGGTGAACTCCCTTGGCAAATAATACGGCCGCAAAGTAATACACAGTAGTTCAAGATCAGGATTGCAAATTCTTTCCCTGACCGCAAAATTACGGCACCAACTTTCATTAATATAGATACAAATACCCCCTCCTCTTTTCTTTCCAGAGTTCGCATCTCTGTCCAAGCGTAAGTGGGAGAACCCTACAATTTGTATTAAACTGTCTGGTACATTATTACATAGCCACGTTTCTGTAAGGACCATCAGTCCAGACTCACGGTACTCATAGCAGACTCCAGCTTGTGTGCGCAGTTCGTCCAACTTGTTCCGCAAGGAGCGAGGATTACAGAGTAACACTGGCGGCAAAGGTAGTTTGGAAGCTCTCCGGACACGTTGCCTGATGCCGCCTCTCTTGCCCCGCTTCCTAACCCGGCAAGGAACAGGCCTTGGCTGCCGTAGTAGCTCATCAGGTACATCCGCCGTTGTATTACTCAATAGTAGTCCGCCACGACTCCGCAGATCCAAAAGCTCCGATCTGCTGTATGTCGGCTGTCCGGTATCCGCGATCCTGTTTGTAATTCCTTGCACCACGCAGCTAGTCAAAATTAGCCACATTACGATGAACAGTTTCATATTTATCAGTCTTCTTGGTCCCCTGTTCCGGCCAGCGCTCGCAAATAATAATAATTTAAATGGCCATTTTACGATCAGAAAACTAAGGGTAAACAAACCCGACAGAAACAAACTCGACAGAAACAAACAGATAACTCGCAGCAAGAACCCTCCTCCATGTCGCCCGCAGAGCAGCGCCATCTTTCTCATCTTTCTTCAGTGTAAATTAAAAACTTAATTTTTTTCCTCTCGCGATCAGTAAAATCATTCCAAAAATCATGTTAACGGACGTTGGTAGGATTATGTATATCCCAGCCACTGCACTGGCCATTATTATTAATTGATGTGATGTGTGTGTGTTTCCAAGCATTAACCCATTTAATCCCAAATTTTTCTCAGACACAAAAATATCCAAATCATGTGTCATTAGTATCCCTTTGAAACAATCAATCATAATTTTTTTTAAATTTTCATGGAAAAGTGTGTGAAAAAGTGTGTTTTATGATCGGTCACAATTGTGACCGGTGGGATACTGTGTTGTATCAACCATTGGACAGACTGAATATAGGTCTATTTGACCTGTGCAGTGTGTTTGTGTGTGTGTGTGTGTTTGTGTGTGTGTGTGTGTGTGTGTGTGTGTGTGTGTGTGTGTGTGTGTGTATAACACTTCCTGCTCAGCTACTGTTCGGACGCTCTTGCTTACTGCTCCGCGCTTTGCTCTATCGCTTTTACATTTTATCTCCTATATTTTATATTTTATTTCCTTTTATCATCTAATTTTAACTTCAGCAAACAGCACAGTGCTCAGACAACAAAGTTTGGATTACTACAAAAACGCAGAATTCTTTTACCCGACCAGCTTACATTCCGGGAAAGGAAAACACAACTGCCTACATTCATACAGATAAGAGAGAAAATGCCTCTTCAAGAATCTACTTGCTGCACTAACTGCCACAGACTTTTACAAAGGATTGCAGTTCTCGAAACAAAGTTACTTACGGGACCAACAAACCAGACGGAGCACACAACAGAGCTTCGTCATGGACACCCTCAGCATACCGGTGAGTCCCATGAAACTAGTGCTCCTCGACAGGTAGAGAAACAAGCCGATCGACTTACTAATCGATGGCACAAACAGGGAGCTAGACCCAAAGGCACTCGAGACACCAGATTGTCACGAGCATCACATATTCCCGCAGTAGCATCCTCTACCCCAGATACAGCTCTGACAAGGATTGCAAACATTGGTCTTCTACCACCGCCTATACATCTTGAGAACAGATTTGAAGTACTAATGAATGTAAATGAGGAATCCCCAAACGTGATGAATGTGATCGAACACAGACTGAATGGGCCAGTAGCTAACACTGATGCTAACTGGCGCTCAAGGTCGAGCAGACAGCGGCACTCAGCTCAGAGCGCAGCCGAGCCCAGGACTCTGATAGTGGGGGACTCGATAATCAGAAACATTAGCGGCAGGGATACAACTACATGCTGCCTTCCACAAGCAACAACTTCTGATGTAAACAGGGAACTTCAGAACATTCTGATGAAACATAAGACTGCAAATCGACTCATCATACATGTGGGGAAGAATGATATTCATAAAGAGCAGTCAGAACTCCTTAAGAAGGATTTCAATGAACTTCTTGAAACACTTACAAGACTGAAAGTTCAAACATTCATCAGTGGACCACTCCCAGCAAGAGGAACAAACAGGTTTTCACGGTTGCTTGGGCTAAATACATGGCTGCAAAAAACCTGCAATATAAAAGGAGTAAACTTCATTGACAATTTCAATCTTTTCTGGAGTCAGAGACAACTTTTTCATCGGGATGGCCATCACCCAAACAAACTTGGTTCAAGAGTGTTAAAGGACAATTTCTACTTCTCCCTCAATCATCCTTCTGCAGTTTGTGCCAATCCACTCAATCTGAACGGCACACACACACCTGGACACAGTATGAATGACCACAGGACTTCACTTCAGCAGCAAAATGGACATGCGGTTGACATATCACACAAGGACAATGATAACACCACTCCGCCACAACAACCTCTGCTCACGGACACAATCTCAGCTGAGCCCTGCCCACAGAGAAACATATCAGAACTGCTTGAAGATTCAGCACCCAAGAACGACTTCCTGGAAAACAGCCAGGGAAGCCAGGACAGCATATCACAACCTCATATAACACCAGAGCAACAGCCCCTTTCACCAGATACGCTATCCCTCTCTCCAGCATCGCCTCTTCTGTGTTTCTCACAGAAAATGGAAGAACTGGTGTATGCTGGAACCAGACTATCCCACTCTTTTGCTGCAAGCCCCCAGATACCAACCAAAAAACGACAGGCACCATTACCACCAAAGCCTGCGGGCCCAGCTCGCCCTCCCCCTCCTGTGAGAGCTCTTCGGCCTCTGCCACAACGCCAGGGCCCACACCCTCCTCCATCTGCTCGAGGTGAACTAAAAACAACTGATACCAGCTCTCAGTGATGTGTTTTGGGTCCCCGCTCTGATAACAGTAACTTTCTCAAATGTTTACAGAACAAGCGGGAACCCAGTGTGCCTGTATCTTTCTCTATTGCTGTTCTATTACAAGATAGAAAGTCTAAGGCCTTCAATAGCCGTGCAGCAAACCTAACTAATCTGGTGCCTATTACACGTCAAAGTAAGATTGATGTGGGGACAAAAAGTAAGACTGTTAAGTTAGCACTTTTAAACATTCGTTCACTTAAAAATAAATCACTTCTAGTCAACGATTTAATAACCACAAACAACCTGGATTTTATACTTCTAAATGAAATCTGGCTAGAGGACAGCTGCAGTGCAACCGTCCTCAATGAAACAGCCCCTCCGAACTTTACTTTTATGAGTGTCTGCAGAGCTGTTAAGAGAGGTGGGGGTCTAGCTGTTCTTTTTAAAGATATCTATCAATGTAAGCAAATATCATTTGGGAATTACCCTTCTTTCGAATATCTGGGTATTGTGTTGAAAGGTGCTCCACGCATTTTACTTATCATTATTTACAGGCCTCCAAAATACTCTCCAGCCTTTGCTGAGGACTTTACTGAAATGTTATCAGCAATTACCTCAGAGTTTGACTGTTTTGCCATTGCAGGAGATTTTAACATTCACATAGATAATGCAGAAAACAATATGGCAAAAGAAATCAAAACTGTTATAAAAACTTTTGATCTGACTCAGCATGTACATGGATCCACACACAATCGTGGACACACTCTAGATTTACTTATCAGTAAGGGTCTAAACATTTCATCGATTGTTATTAAGGATGTAGCACTGTCTGATCATTTCTGTATTTTCTTTGATATATTGATCTCTCCTGCCACTGAAGCTAGATCTGTGTCTGTCAAGAAGAGATGCTTAAATGAGAACACTAGTGGATATAATAAGGATATAGCCTTATTTATGAAGGCTATATCCTTAACACCAAGTATATCTGCTGACTCTGTAGATTTTCTCCTTGATTCTTTTAACTCAAAAGTTAAAGGTATAATTGATGACATTGCTCCTGTTAAAGTCAGGAAGAAGAGTGGCAGACAAAAAGCACCTTGGAGAAACTCAACAGCAATCCAAAATATGAAAAGACAATGCAGAAAAGCAGAGCGCATGTGGCGGAAGACTAAACTTGTAGTCCATTATAACATCTACAAAGACAGCCTTTATGCTTTCAATATGGAACTAGGCAAAGCTAGACAGACTTTCTTCTCAAATATTATAAACAGCAATTTAAACAACACACGCACTCTTTTTGCTACTGTAGAGAGACTGACAAACCCTCCAAGCCAGATTCCCAGTGAAATGCTCTCAGTGAACAAGTGTAGTGAGTTTGCTTCGTTCTTCTCTGAGAAAATCAGTAATATCAGAAAGGTGATCAGCACATCCTTGAGTTGCACTGAGGTCAGACAGATCAAACCACCTGAGGAAGTAGTTACTATGTCTGATTTCAAAGAAATTGATGGCAAAATTTTGGAAGAAACTGTACAGCACCTTAAAACATCAACATGCGCTCTTGACACACTTCCCACCTCATTTTTCAAAAGTGTGTTAAACAGTTTAGAAGCAGATCTCCTAGAAGTGGTAAATGTCTCACTTCGCTCTGGGAGTTTTCCATACTCCCTGAAAACTGCAGTTGTCAAGCCCCTCCTGAAAAAGAGCAATCTGGATAAGACCATATTAAGCAACTATAGACCGATCTCAAATCTTCCTTTCATAGGCAAGATCATTGAAAAAGTTGTCTTCAATCAGCTGAACAAATTCTTGAGCTTGAATGGATACTTTGACAATTTTCAGTCTGGTTTCCGACCGCACCACAGCACAGAGACAGCGCTCATAAAGATTATAAACGATATTCGCTTAAATACTGATTCAGGCAAATTATCGGTGCTGGTGTTACTCGACCTCAGTGCTGCATTTGACACTGTTGATCATAACATACTTCTTGACAGGCTGGAAAACTGGGTGGGGCTTTCTGGGATAGTCCTAAAATGGTTCAGGTCATACTTAGATGGGAGAGGTTATTATGTGAGTATAGGTGAACATAAGTCTGAGTGGACATCCATGACATGCGGAGTACCTCAAGGCTCAATTCTTGCACCACTCCTGTTCAACCTGTATATACTCCCAATGAGCCAAATAATGAAAAAGAACCAAATTGCTTACCACAGCTATGCAGACGACACACAGCTCTACTTAGCCCTATCGCCTAACGATTACAGCCCCATTGACTCCCTGTGCCAATGCATTGATGAAGTCAACAGTTGGATGTGTCAAAACTTTCTTCAGTTAAACAAAGACAAAACTGAAGTCATTGCGTTTGGAAACAAAGATGAAGTTCTCAAGGTGAACGCATACCTTCACTCTAGGGGTCAAACAACTAAACATCAAGTTAGGAATCTTGGTGTGACACTAGAGTCAGACCTTAGTTTCAGTAGTCATGTCAAAGCAATAACTAAATCAGCATACTATCATCTGAAAAATATTGCTAGAATTAGATGCTTTGTTTCCAGACAAGACTTAGAGAAACTTGTGCATGCTTTCATCACCAGCAGGGTGGATTACTGTAATGGACTCCTCACTGGCCTTCCCAAAAAGACCATAAGACAGTTGCAGCTCATACAGAACGCTGCCGCCAGGATTCTGAGCAGAACCAGAAAATATGAACACATCACACCAGTCCTCAGGTCTTTACACTGGCTCCCAGTTAAATTTAGGATTGATTTTAAAGTATTATTACTGGTATATAAATCATTCAATGGTCTAGGACCTCAATACATTGCAGATATGCTCACTGAATATAAACCCAACAGATCACTCAGATCACTAGGATCATATCAGCTAGAAATACCAAGGGTTCACTCTAAGCATGGCGAGTCCGCTTTTAGCTATTATGCCAGCCGCAGCTGGAACCAGCTTCCAGAGGAGATCAGACGTGCTCCTACAGTAGTCACATTCAAATCCAGACTCAAAACACATCTGTTTAGCTATGCATTTACTGAATGAGCACTGTGCCAATATTCGTCCGACTGTTTGTACTGTATTTTATTTTATTTTTCTAAACTGTTTTAATTATTCTTATTTCTTTTATTATTTTAATTTCTTCTATGTAAAGCACTTTGAATTGCCATTGTGTATGAAATGTGCTATATAAATAAACTTGCCTTGCCACGGGATAGTGTCTGGAGGCCTCGGGATAGTGTCTGGAGGCCACGGGATAGTGTCTCGAGGCCACGGGATAGTGTCTGGAGGCCACGGGATAGTGTCTCGAGGTCAAGGGAAAGTGTCTCGAGGCCACGGGATAGTGTCTGGAGGCCTCGGGATAGTGTCTGGAGGCCACAGGATAGTGTCTGGAGGCCACGGGATAGTGTTTGGAGGCCACGGGATAGTGTCTCGAGGCCACGGGATAGTGTCTCGAGGCCACGGATAGTGTCTGGAGGCCACGGGATGTGTCTGGAGGCCACGGGATAGTGTCTGGAGGCCACGGGATAGTGTCTCGAGGCCACGGGATAGTGTCTCGAGGCCACGGGATAGTGTCTGGAGGCCACGGGATAGTGTCTGGAGGCCACGGGATAGTGTCTCGAGGTCACGGGATAGTGTCTCGAGGCCACGGGATAGTGTCTTGGCAATTTAGGACATTTGGATGGGTTTTTTTTTTCCAGCTTTTCTTCCTAGACCACTCGCTTTTCTTCCTAGACCACGTGTGTGTGTGTGTGTGTGTGTGTGTGTGTGTGTGTGTAAAGTTAGGTGGAATTAGTTAGCTAGCTTGTGTGTGTGTGTGTGTGTGTGTGTGTGTGTGTGTGTGTGTGTGTGTGTGTGTTTGTGTGGAAAGTTGCAGTAGGTAGGAAGTTAGGTAGCAGCAGAATTAGCTAGCAGAATTAGCTAGCTAGCTAGTCTTCCTTGGGTCCGTGTGTGTGTGTGTTTCTGTGTGTGTGTGTTTCTGTGTGTGTGTCTGTGTGTAAAATTAGGTAGAAAGTTAGGTAGCAGCAGAAAGTAAGGTAGAACAGTTAGCCTATGTGTATTAGCATGTAGATACAATGGGTTATCCCACCGGTAACTATTGTTGCCGTTGACATGTTTGTGAGTTCTATGACCACATTAAACAAAGTTGAGTAATTGTAAATGCATATATCAATACTAGACACCTTAAACATGATGTGTACCAAAAATCTATGTCCTATCTTTATGTTAACATACTTTAATTACCTTTTCTTTGGGAGCTTTCTTGCTGCCATCCTCTTCTCTTGGCGCAAACAGGAAGTAAACAGCTCTGGTCATGTGACAATTTACAGTAAACATGCGACACTGCTCATATTTCATTGAGACCCTTTATTATTTCAATATCTGCTGGAAATGCATTGATAGATCATTCAGTAACATTTTTATAGCCTTAGAAATTAAAAAAAAATTTACGGTCACTATTGTGACCGGTGTTAATGGTAAGGAACGACCCTTATTATACGTATGAGCGGCACATATGAGGAGTTTCTGGGTGTTTCTCCCTCAGTTCTGCTTCAAGGTCTTGATTGTGGCATTTATTTGAGGTTTAGAATCCATTATTCCTGTAATTCTTTTGCCTTATATGAATTTAATAAAGAACTCTGTCTCGTATTCTGTCCAAACACACTGCGTCGTCTACGTCAGGTGACTGTAAATGTGCAAAAACTGTTTCCATTGCAGTTTTGAAAAATATTTATTTTTTGAATGGCCTGAAAAACCTCCTCTTGTGAGCGGAAAAACTTTTTTACATAAATGGGAGTTTTTGCGAAATTGACGTGTTTCCATTGGGCGTATTTTCAATTAGCATTTTCAATTTGAAGGGTAATGGAAACGCGGCTACTGTGAATTCATAAAGTATAATCAAAATGGAATCAAATGCAGGGAAATAACTACTATTTCATTAATTACAAGCAAAGCTATTAAAACAACAGGATCAAATTCAGCAAATTATTTTTACGTCTGTTCATATGATGTAAGAGAATTCATATTTGTAAAGCGTTTGCTCTGTTTATCAAAACGACTCCATCTACACCTGGGGCCTGTTTCAGAAAGGAGGTTTTGAGTATGTTAACCCTGAAATGAGGGAAACTCTGAGTTTTCTGTTTCAGAATGGGAGGTATGTTAAACCTGAGAAAGCAGAGTAAGTCAAGCCCGTTTCAGAAAGAGAGGTAACTTATACTCAGAGTCAGTTACCATGGTAACTTACTCTGTGAACCTAACCTGGTCGGGAGCAGGTTTTCTTCAGTAAACCCAGAGTTTCTTTCGGTCTCCTCCCCTTTTTTAAAGAGGAAGTGGTGTGTAAACACCTCATTCATTCTTTCAGTACATTTTTATTAATAAAATTAATCTTTTATTAATAAATAAAATATTGCTATTTTTTTTTTTTAATAAGATGAAGTCTATATAACTCCTTAACTGGCAACTGAAAACACAGTAGTAGATTAGAGTTACATAATGTAGTTCCAAACAAATTCTACAGAATTAAACTGTGGCATTTACTGGAAATCACTGAAATGTGTTCATCTGTGCAACAGAAGTTGATGGACCGTCCTTTCTGCTGTTCTTCCGCACTCTGGGGGTGGAGGGAGAGATAAGAATACCCGTTTATACTTAGATTTAAACTTAGATTCTATAGGCTACTCCACATAAAAATGTAGATTGTTTGATGTGTAGACACATAATGTTAACATTACCTCTGTAGGCCTCTCTGTGGCAGCAGAAACTCTTTATCCCCGTGTGATGAGCATTTGGTTGAGTACACTTTATAACAATATTTGTCATAATTTCTGGTGTATTGAGTAGGCGACTTACAACTGCCTGGGGTTCTGTTGGGACAGGAGGCTCCAAAAGACAGATATTACCATCAGAATCTATTGGGACCAACAAAAATCCTAACCCAAAGTAAAATAAATGGAAATATCAAAAATAGCCTATATAAAAAATAACACATATGTAAACCTCTTACATTTTATGAAGGCCCTTGAATCTTTGGGACTGGCTCTGAAGTCCGTCCTGGAATTCCCTCAGCCGTAAAATTTGACAAAATTATGTTTTTATATTTAAATTTCAGCTGCTGCCATGTTCTTTTAATGCCTGCAGGATTGCACCTACATGAAAATTAAAATTAGGTTGAATAACATACTGTTCTTCCAGTTTCACCTCTGATATTATAACAGTTGGGCAAGTTACTTGTATTACTAACTACAAATGACATCTTCAACAGTGTAATTAGATTAATGTAATAATGACTATCTTTAGAAATTATTGGTCTACTTATTACTAATTACTAAATCCCATGTCAACCTTAAACACTTGAACAATACAAGGAGAGACAAGAAACAGCACTTTTAATACTTTCAAATAAACAATATACAATTGCATGAATTATTCTTGAATTGACCAAAGTGTGTAGAGGGAGAAGGTTAAATTAAAAATATAACTTTTAAAAATGTATGTTAAATAGGCTATACAGAATTGTTCTATAGTCTAATACAATTACATCAGATTTAACTTTAAATTACAGAAGAATTAAGAGTAATCCCTTTAATTAAATTACAGTATTTAGATTACTTTGTAATTAATTACACCCATCACTGTATAACAGTAATTAAAATGTGAAGAAATATGAAGACCTCTTTTTGTCTGGCGCTGTTGCCATGGTGACTCATAATATCTGTGCTCCATTGATAATGGCTTTTTATAGTTGTGGTGCACGCGCTAAACTCAGAGTCAGTCAACTCAGAGTTGATTGAACTAACTCATTTCAGCTGTTCTGAAACCAAAAACTCAGAGTTTCCCATCTCAGGGTAAGTCAACTCAGAGTTCAAGTTTTAACTCAGAGTTGATTGAACCTCCTTATTGAAACAGGCCCCTGGTCACATAAATGTGTTTTTGCAAAGCGGATTTAAATCCGATCTTCAATTCCCGCGCTATATGCAGATTTAATGGAGGGCACGTCACCGAAAGCAACAGATATGAGCTGCATTTTATTGATCATCAGCTAAAATCTCTAAATCAAAGACCGCAATAAGAGTGAGCAGCAACAGCCCTGGAAGATCATTTCATTTCTTTACTTTTAATGATGATGATTGTGTGTTAAGCGTCTGCGACTTACTTTCACTTTGATTTGCGATAGTTTGAACGCTGTCTTGATGAACAGATGCTCAGCTGCTCGTCTGCGGTGATGCGTGTTGCAGTAGCGGCGTCATATCTGGCTATAATATGACATATAGCCTATCACACGCTCTCACACGCTTATTTTTTAGCATTTTTGGGAGAAGTAAAATTTCCATATGTGGTTTCAACAACCAGATGCATTTACACTTGTCCAGTTTGGTCTGAAATGCGGCCCAGACCTCCTCCTGAAGGGGTTTGAGCGATCGGATTCAAATCCGTCTCGAATGCGTTTCGGAGGGCATTTACACCTGGTCTTTTCACAGAAAACGCATGAAGTGGCCAGGTGTAAACAGCCCCTAAATCATCCACCATCAAAAATCGTGATATCGCATAAGCACAAGTATAAAACGACTGTTATCATGTCTGAAAACAAACACAAGTAACGGAGTTTACAAAACTGTATCGCACGCATGCTACAGTGGGACATTTATTCATCGCACAGACCAATCTTTGTGTAGATATATGTCGCACTGTACAGCCCTTTTAATGAGCGTTTGGTGTAGGTCTACTAGGCATAGAGATATCTGAACATCTTTGCCAAGCGCAAACCAGTACAGAAGTAGCCTAATCAATAATTAAAGTGCAAGCTGAGAAACTGAAGTGGATATGGAGAAAAGCTTCTTTATATACCATTGCCTAAATTTTAAACGGATGTCTGCCAATAGGCCTAAAACATTACATATATGGTTATTGTGACAGAGACTGGGACTCCAGGTTAATAAGATTCTGACTGAGTAGCAAGATATGAATTCAATTGTGATTCTGTGAGAATTCACAGATCCAGTTTCTCTTTTTTAATCTTCCCCTTAACATTTAAAGGAATCTACATGTGTGTGTGTGCTCAAATATGCCTTCTGGAGAGCAAATGAAGGATAAAATATGAATTACTAAACAGACATTAATTAAGCAGTTCCCCATACTTTTAGAGTTACAACTAACAACCACTAGATGGCAGCAGCTTATAAGAGATGAACTGACAGCTAGTAAATCTTTGAACATGGAGTGCTAATGATAACAAATGTAATATGTCAGGCTCACAAAATTGAAGTGCTATAAAACTTGTAGAAATGACAAATTCAATGTGCATTGTATTAAAAGAAATCTTTATTGATATGCAAATAGACAACAGACATCCAGCAAAAGAAAAATGCATTTTGTTTCTTTATATGCAGCCCAATGTTATCCAATGAGTTGTTTGCATTATTAAGGTATTTTATTTTCATTTTATTAAATTTTTGGTAACACTTTACAATAAGGTCTCATTTGTTAATGAGACCTTATTGTAACACTTTACAATAAGTGTTACCAAATAAAGTGTTACCAAAAAGGTCTCATTTGTTAATGCATTTAACATGAACTAACAGAGAGCAATAGCCTTTATTAATGTTAGTTGATAAAATATTAGTGTTCATGTTAGTTCACAGTGCATGTTAACAGATACAACTTTGGATCTTAAAAATGTCCTATAAAATGTTGAGCTTAACATTAAAGGGTTAGTTCACCCAAAAATGAAAATTCTGTCAGTAATTACTCACCCTCATGTTGTTCCAACCATGTAAGTCTTTCGTTCATCACGAGAGTTCACGGGAGCGCCAGGACGCATGCGCGAGAACTGAGCTTAAATACTCCCAAGGAGTGAGCAGTCAGTAACAAGTAGTAGTAGAAGAAGAACGCCGTAAGCTCAGTTCTCGCGCATGCGTCCTGGCGCTCCCGTGAACTCTCGTCAGAGGCCCACATTGAGGAACACTAATAGTTGGATAAAGTCGTTATTTTTGTTGTTTTTCCGCACAAAAAGTATTGTCGTCGCATGATAAACTTAATGTAGTGCCACTGTAGTTACTTGGACTATTTTAACGATGTTTTAATAACTATTCTGGGCCGGTGAGTTTCGGTCACACTGGAAGCCTATGGAGGAGTCAAAATTCTGTCAGATTTCATCAAAAATATCTTAATTTGTGTTCCGAAGATGAACGAAAGACTTACATGGTTGGAACAACATGAGGGTGAGTAATTACTGACAGAATTTTCATTTTTGGGTGAACTAACCCTTTAACTAAGATTAATAAATGCTGTAGAATATTGTTCATTAATTGTTGGTTCATGTTAACCAATGCTAACAAAATTAAACCTTAGCCCATTATAAAGTGTTAAAAATGTTTAATAAAGAAAGTTGGCCATAGGAGTGTAAAATTAATTTTAAAAGTTAACCCTCTGAGGTCTGAGCTGTTTTCTGGGCCCTGGAGGTGTTCTGACATGCTCTGACATTTCTGGTTATTTCTGTTACTTGTGACATTTTCATGGCTGGAGTCTAATTACACTGTATTCAGCACAAACTCTGCTACAATAATATATCAACAGCATGTATGTAAAAGTTTGTAGTTTTGAGATAATGACATTTATGCGTGGTTTGTGAAAATACAAAAAAAAATTCTCACTGAAATAAGGCCATGAAACCCCTACTGATTATTTCTGCACAAGACTTTTGAAAATTGTATGACGTAGCCTAGAATATTTGCTCTAAAACTATGTGAAAATCACCCTGACTGCTCATTCAGAGAAGACAATATATTGATTTAAAATTTTTACGACGTGTTTTGTGTTAGAAAGCCTTATGCGGGAGGTGTGATCACCTCATTAATATGTATGCTTTTCTCACCTGAGAAAGACAAAGAACCTCCCCAACGGCCCTATTAGGAGCTATCCTAATATAGCTCCTAATAGCCCTGTCATTCTGAGCAACCTTGCACAATACTGTAAATGAGGAGATTTTAAAAAGAATGGCTTTTAAATTGTTTGAATTTATTTACAACACAACATAACCCAAAGATACACAACAAATGCCAAAAAAAAACACTTCAAAGACAGACCTTTGTGCCATTCCTAAAAACATTGTACATACCTTTAATTTCCAAGGTGTTTGATTTTCACTTTACCATGTTCATGTTCCAGAGACTCATCTGAATGTTGAAGTCGGCAGGACTCAGTGGCATCTGGGCCCTGAAAAAAAAGTGAACATACTGATATCAAGAGAAAGGCCTGCACGATTTTGGAAATAAATATTAGATTTTTCTGGTTAAAATTGCTTTTTAAAGTTCACAAAATACACACACACACACACAAATGTTTCCAACAATATATAATATAATGAACACAAGGTTTGTTGTGCCATGTAGGCATAAGCTATGCGCAGTGCTGGGTAAAATAATAATAACAATAGATAGCAGTATAAATCTTACAAAATATTTCAGTAACAACCAAGCTAGAGAAAAATATATTGATTATCATGTTACTTCAAATGTTTCCTTTCGTTATGATGATATGAAATGAGATAATAGTAAAAACATGAAGCCGTTTGGTGCGTTTTGCTTTTCAAATTTTCAAATGATACATTCAAACGCGATCGCGCTGCAAAATCTGATACATTCAAACGCGATCGCGCTCAAATATAAAACATTATGGTTACCATACATATCTACGTTTGACCAGATATCCACAAACACAGTAGGCTTAACAGTAAACACGGGTCTAAATATTATAATATTCCCCATATATCTAGCAACAGTTCAACTGCAATGTGACATTTATGCAACAATAACAAACTAATATGTAAAAATTTCTTACCTTAAATCTTTCTTGTCTTCAAATTGCGTTCTTCTTCTTCTGAGGTAGCCTAAATCCAATGTAAGCTCAGGCGCGTCTTTCAAACACAGTAAGGAGTAAGTTACGAAGTCTCTGCTTCTTTGTTTTGAGGTGATGAGGGCGTTTACAGTCTGCGTTTCTCCGCATGGATCATTTGCATGTCAATCGCTCGTGCGCTCGTAGGCGCGTTCAAATTAAATTTAATGAGGGCGCGTTTGAGAAACTGTACATGCCGCTGCTTTCGTATGGATTACTTAAAAATAGAATATTTGTTTTTTATATTATTTACATACTTTAAAAATAGAGATTCCAAGCGTTGTATAGACATGCGTTTCAAGTCTGTGTGACAAACATTCGCTGAGTTACAGGTCATTTTCTGTCGCTTTTCAGAATGAGTTTCACATTGAGAGAGACGGCAGAACGCGCATCATGTTTATTTTCTTTGTTTTGCGAAAAACACAACATTTTATTTTTATTATGAGTGTACACAAATAAAAGAAGACATTTAACAGTTTTGAATGTTGTACAATACAAGTATGTAAAATCAAAATCAACAGAGTATTTTGCACTGATATAAAAAAAAAAACGAGCAGATCACGCCGGCGTGATTGTCGACCTCAGGGGGTTAAGGAATCTTTCCTGTAGCTCAAACAATAGAGTGTTGAAAACACACACACACTATAATGAATACCCGTTCTTTATAGCGTTCTTCCTATGAGATTATTTTACATAGTAAATACCAAAATCATCCAGGAAATTATGGAGTTCTGCTGGACCCTTGGAATCGTCCCAATCTTCCCCTGCTAACACACACACACACACACACACACACACACACACACACACACACACACACACACAAACACACACACACACACACACACACACACAGACACAGACACACAAACACACACACACACACATACGTTCCTTAAAATGATTACAAATACATTAAGCACACTCACCCACACACACACACACGTTCCTTAAAATGCTTACAAATACATTAAGCTCACACACACACACACACACACACGTTGGGTTTACTTGTTTTATGGGGACTTTCCATAGAAATAATGATTTATATACTCTACAAACTCTATAATCAATCCCCTAATCCTAACTGATGAATTTTCAAAATGTGAACTAATGAGTATTTGTATATATTTCATATTGACAGGATTATGTTATTTTTTAAGTGTCATGTTTATCTCTAGATATAGGCTTAATGTGTGTCATTGTTCTCTACAGGTTGGATAGGTGTGGTGTGACAGATGAAGGTTGTGCTGCTCTGGCTTCAGCTCTGAGATCAAACCCCTCACACCTGAGAGAACTGAATCTGTCTGATAATAATCTAGGAGACTCAGGAGTGAAGCTGTTCTCTGCTGGACTGGCGAATCCTCACTGTAAACTGGAGATACTGTGGTAAGATCATACGTTACTCTCACATGAAACTGTCACTAGGGGCGTTTAAATACAGAAAATACAGAGTTTTTTTTGTGCGTACAATCTACAAATCAGCCACGATAACACAAAATAGGTATCATTTTAAAGCTTAGAATCTCAGTTTTTTTTTTTTTGAACAAAGTCTTTTTATTGATTTTTAGTTTCACATTTAGATTAACACAGCGACAGCAAAAAGCCCCCCTCCCCCACCCCATACTGGATCCGTAAAAGATAGATATAAAAATAATAACAAATAAATAAATAAATAAATAGAAATGAGAACAGTGGTCAGACCTCTATGCAACCTCATATACTTCTTAACACAGGTTTGTGTAGATATTTATACAAAATTGTCAATTGGCACACTTTCAAAAAAAGACAAAAATGGCATCCACATATTGTAAAACTTCTCAACAGACCCTTTTACACTATATCTAATCTTTTCCAAATGAATATGACACATGACCTCCTTAATCCAGTGTCCATATGTTGGAGGGCAAGGATCCTTCCACCTACACAAAATAAGTCTTCTAGCTAGCAAGGAACAAAAAGCGATCATGTTGACCTGGCACCCGCTCAAAGAAGCATCCACCTTGATCACCCCAAATAGTGCAGTCAAAGGGCACGGGTGCACAGTCTTTCCACATATTTTGGAAAATGTATCAAAAATAGATAGCCAGTATCCATGAAGCTTCGAACAAGTCCAAAACATGTGTAGAAGTGTAGCCGGGGTTTGTTTGCACCGATCGCATGCAGGATCCAGGTCCAACCTGATCTTGGACAATTTGTCTTTGGACCAATGTAGACGGTGTACCACTTTAAACTGGATAACAGCATGTCTCAAACACACTGAAGACGAATGAATATTCTGTACTACCTTTTGCCAGACCGCGTCCGATATGTCTTCATCCAAGTCAGATTCCCACTTGTGCTTCAGAATGTCCAGATTGGTCTCATGGTATGAACTGAGCAGTGTATAAATCTTGCTCAGGACCTGTTTTCTGTCTGTCTTACAGTCAAATATCTTATCCACAAGAGACTGAACGGGACACTGAGGAAAACAATCAGAATTAGCCATAACAAAGTTTCTCAATTGCAAATACCTAAAAAAATGTGATTTTTTAATATAAATTTTTTTTACTAGTTGTTCAAATGAGGCAAAATTATTATCAATGTACAGATTATTTAGTGAATGTATTCCATTCACAGCCCAAATTTTAAAAGCCTCATCCGTTACAGAAGGGACAAACATATGGTTATTTGATACAGGGGCAGTGAACAATAACCCGGTATAACCAAAGGACCGTCTACATTGGTTCCAAATCTTAACTGTATGGATAACAACTGGGCTGGAAGAGTACGTTGAAATTGATTGTTTAAAGGGTAACCTAGAGCAGAGCAATGCTGTAGGAGAGCTGGATGTAATTGAGGCCCTCTCCAAAGTCACCCAACCTGGCACATCAGTGTCTTTTCTCAACCAGTACAACCACGCTCTAATATTAGCAGCCCAATAATAGTACATGAAATTAGGGAGCGCCATGCCCCCCAAATTACGGGGCAGCTGTAAAATCTTTTTGTTAATCCTTGGATGCTTTTTATTCCATATAAAGGATGATAGCTGGCTATTCAGGTTGGAAAAGAATGATTTAGAGAGAAAAATTGGCAAGCTTTGGAACAAGTAAAGAAATTTAGGCAAAATAATCATTTTAACTGAATTAATCCTTCCCCCCAAGGAAAGAGGCAAGGATTCCCAGCGAGAAATGTCCCGTTTAAGATTTGCTAACAAAGGATTGTAATTAGCCCTATAAAGATTCTTAAAATTACGCGTTATCCAAATACCCAGATATTTAAACTTTTCCGAACTTATTTTAAATGGAACAGCAAGTTTCCCCTCCAGAGAGGTCACAGGCATCAGCTCACTTTTCTGAACATTAACCTTATAGCCAGAAATTCTCCCAAATTTACCAAGTAGGATCAGTAACTCAGGGATACTAGACAGAGGATCCGAAATAAACAAGAGCGTGTCATCGGCATAAAGAGAGATCTTATGCATAAAGCCCATACGGTTTATACCTTTAATGACTGAGCTTTGTCTTAATACGGCAATAGCCAAAGGTTCCATCGCAATCGCAAATAAGAGAGGCGAGAGCGGACAACCCTGGCGCGTTCCTCGTTGTAATTCGAAATAGTTGGATATGTTATTGTTGGTGCGTACTGCTGCCGTTGGCGAAGAATATAGCAATTTTATCCATGATATAAATTTAGGGCCAAATTTAAAGTTTTCTAAAGTCTTAACCTGTTAAGCTGCACCAGTGCGTCGGCGCACTGAAGCGGTTTTTTTTATATATAGCTCAAAGTTACTATCAGATTTAATGTTATACTTCGACAAACTATACATCATTAAAAAGATATAAGACTCAAGTTTCAGTATTTGACCACTATTGTATTCTGAGAAACTTATAGCGACAGTTATTTCTTAATTTGTGTCAGGAGTTATGAAATGAAAAAATGAGTCGATACCTTTGATATGAATTATGCGCGTCAGCCGCTTTCATTCATAAAAAAACTCCTGTGCTGTCGTCATGACAGCGATACACAAAACAACGTCCCTCAGGGCTTTAGCTCAAAAATGTGCAGATTTGGAGAAATATTGATATATTCTCATAGATTCACATCATATTTCTATAGACAGGAATAATATTTATTGAATTTATACCCAAATGCGTCGATGTAATCATTATGAGCGTTTGCATACTCTGATACTGTGTTTATAATTCATACCAATAGCCTGAGGGCGCTATATGCACAATAATTGTCCATATATAGAACATGAAGAAGAGCCATGATCATGTGACATTCCAGGACGTCACTGATACACACAAAGCTACAGAGTTTGCGCTGTAAAATGCAGATACAGATGTTTTGAAGATAATAAACATGATTGCAATGATATTTGAGTTACCTGTGTTTTCCAAGCCATGCCAGGTATTTTCATAATAATAGATTATATTTATAATGTAATGCTAATCTATATAGACTATCATTGTGCAGAACAGTATACAATAGTATATTTTCTGTCTGATTTTTTTATCTGAAGCCAAACTAGATTACAGAAGATTATTTAAAATACTCCACTTGCGTTTTAATGTAAGTTTGGAGCACAAACATGGTTTTAATCTCATAAATTGTCATGTATTGATGGTGTGCTAAGCTAACATGCTAGCTCCCTAGGTGCACCTGCAACCTAGAAGTTATACTTTTATGTTTTTTTGAATGCTTACTGAAAGTTTCTTTATTCAAGAATGTTCTTTATTCTTTATTTAAAATGTGAGGTGAACTTTGAGAAAAGAATTTAGGGATTGAAACCATATGAATAGCCTGTGAATAGCCAGTCGTTAGTAACTATAATGCAGACAAAAGAAATGCATATTTAGAGCCATAACCAGGCTGGAGAGGTGTGAATGTGTGCAGGGGGAGACTGAGACTGAATGGGGATCGTTTGCACCACAAAACAATAGAGACAATAAGACTGAATGGATGACTTAAAAGATGACTAAACATCAGCAGCATTTTAGCCTCAAATCAAAATAAAGTCAACTGACATGGTCTTGAAAAACATTTAACTAAATACAGAGTTTTGGACTTATTATCTTCAGATTTTAAACATAAAATGTTTAGACGTGGCTTTAGCTGTAGTGCATTTCTAGATTGCTACAGGGCCAACTTCAATTTTATTTTCATGAGGATGTTTCATTAAAATTAATTTCTAATAACTTTACAAAACTTTGAAGCTATTTATAACAATTTTTGTCATTATGACAATAATTAATTCTACATTTACAATAAACTGCCAGGTGTCAGCTTTCAAATGAGACCATACTTGTGCTTTTAGTACAAAGGGTTCATGAACTGTATCTGTTTCAGTTTGGGTATGTCATTTCTGGGGATTTTTCAAAAGTGGGGTTGCAGCTTAACAGGTTAAACAGATAACCCCACTCCACCCGGTCAAATGCTTTTTCAGCATCAAGGGAGAGTATCACCTCATCGTCCTTGTGGTCGGGTGGAGTGGGAGCATACAGCACACCAAACAATCGTCTAATGTTAAAAAAGGATTGGCGATTTTTAACAAACCCTGTCTGGTCAGATGAAACAACAGTGGGAACCACCCCCTCAAGGCGCTTTGCCAAGACCTTTGCGAAGATCTTGGCATCCGCATTCAGAAGCGACACCGGCCGGTAAGAACTACAGTTTAGAGGGCTTTTCTCCTTTTTAAGTAATAACGATATGATAGCTTGTCGCATAGATACTGGAAGTGACAAATTTACAGAAGACTCATTAAAAACTGACAGCAGTAAGGGAGACAGTAATTCGGAAAATTTCTTAAAAAATTCAGCCGGGAAGCCATCCGGCCCCGGACACTTGCCACTTTGCATGTCTCTAATTGCAAAAACTATCTCAGTCACTGAAATATCTTTTTCCAATTCGTCTGCCAGATCTGAATTTAGGGAGGGAATGCTTATACCTTCAAAGAAGGTCTCCAAATCAGACTGATTAGGAAATAAGTCAGAAGAGTACAGTGATTGATAGAACTGACTAAAACAGGATTTAATTTTTTCATTGTCTGAACAAAGATTACCTTGATCATTAATTATAGCTGGAATAGTTTGAGAGACTGATCTCTGGCGCAGCTGATGTGCGAGCAAACGTCCCGCCTTCTCACCATGTTCATAATACCCACGCCTCGACCTAGAGATCTGGTATTCAGCCTGTTGGGTAGACAAAGTATTAAATTCAGTTTGAAGTGACATATGTTTCTTGACCAAATCTGGCGTAGGGGAATGGCTATACTCCCTGTCCACAAGTAATATTTCGTCTGTCAACACTCTTAGTCGTTCAGAGCTTCTCTTCTTCTTGTTAGCACAATATGAGATTATCTGGCCCCTCAGGTAGGCCTTTAAGGACTCCCAGACGGTAGAAAATGGCATCCCCGGGGTTTGATTTACTTCAAGAAAGAATTGAATTTCTGCCCTTATATAACTAACAAACTTCTCATCTGAAAGTCGTAAGGTGTTCAACCGCCATCGGCGAAATACTGATTGTGACTCAGAAAAACGCAATTTCATACTAAGGGGCCCATGATCCGAAATGACTATGGCGCCATAGTCACATTCCCTCACCATATGTAAAATTCTCTTGTCAATGAAAAAAGAATCAATTCGGGAATACGTATTATGAACAGGTGAGAAGAATGAATACGCCCTCGAGGTAGGATTGCGAAAACGCCACACATCAGCCACCCCGTACGTTTCCAGAAATGATTTGATCGAGTGAGCAGATTTAGTAAGGGTTGTTTTACCAGCTGCACTTCGATCTAGAGATGAGAGCACACAATTGATATCTCCACCCATTATGAGACTGTGTGTTGACATATCTGGCATATTTGAAAATAGGGTATTAAAAAAGGTACAATCATCCCAGTTTGGTGCATAAACTGAAACTAAAATAACTGGAAGTGCGTACAGCTTCCCTACCACGAGTACATAACGCCCAGCCGAGTCTGTATGTACAATAGAAGCAGTAAATTGTATATGATTACCAATCATGATGGCCACTCCCCTTGACCTAGAGTGGAAATTTGATTGAAACACCTGACCAGACCATTTTTTACTTAGACGTAAACTATCCTCTGCGCACACATGGGTCTCCTGTAAAAAAGCTATATCTGTATTAAGCTGCTTTAAATGTGTTATAATTTTCCTAAATTTTAAGGGACCGTTGATGGACTTCACGTTCCAGCTTACACAGTTAACCGAATAATCATACGAATGTCTAGTACCTTTTTTGTTAGCCATACTATAACCATATATAAAAAAAATATACACAAATCAAAAGGGTTACATTCGAGAAACTGACAAGAAACAACCCAATGATATACAGATCCAGTATAAACCCACCCCCTTCTCCTACAAGAACCAGGAGAAACATAACCTCACAACATAAAAATCCACACATTATAGTGCTTGTATTGGGGAACATAACTCTAGCTGCTTGGGCTTCCGGTTAGTCCCCAGAAAAAAACAGAAAAGAAAATTTCCAAAAAGAAAATTATATAGTAACGATAGTATTCTCAACGCAAGAAGATAAAATTAATACAAATGTTGACCCTCTTAAATTAGTTCGTTGTAAACAAAGTGCTTTACATTCATCCCCTAAAGAGTATTTTCTGCATAACAATTTACATATTTCGTGATCTAAAACAATTGTGACCATACAACCTGAAAAAATATGCAGACCGAGGGAAACCAGCTCCACAGTCAATGATCGTCATCTGTCGCCACAATAATATTCTCCTTCACATAAGCCATGGCCTTTTTTGGGTCAGCAAATTCTTTGTCTTCCTCACCGTGGGTAATACGCAGCCGTGCCGGAAAAAGTAATCCGTAGTGAACACCTGGCCGGTTATGAAGTAGCCTCCTCACGTCTGTGAACGCTGCCCGTGCCTTCGCCACGCTTGCAGTGTAATCAGGAAAAATTGTGATATTCGCGCCCTTGAAATAAAGTGGGTCACAGGTGCGTGCACGGCGCAGAATCTCCGCACACTCTTGATAATAGTGAAACTTAGCAACAATTACTCTTGGTTTACCACCCGGTCTCTTTTGACCTGGTGTACGATGCGATCGATCGATCAGTGGCTCTTTCCCGAGCTGTAGCACCTCAGTTAGCATCTTGGCGACTGCTATGGTTGAACTGGAATCCGGTGTCTCGGGAACACCGAGAATCCGCACGTTGCACCTCCTCATCCGGCCCTCCATGTCTTCACACTTCACCTTTAGCTCCTTTAGCTCCGATTTCAACTCACCCACTGTACTTTGAAGGGCGACAACCTCATCTGACCAAGTAGATAAGCCACCCTCAATATCTTTGACACTCACTTTGACTTGGTCTAGCTCCGAGCGAAGCGCCGCAGTGCTGTTTATTATTTCAGATTTCACCGCTAGTAATTCATTTTTAAGAAAGTCGAAATCTTCCGCGAGGGCATCCTTCAGCTCCGATTTAATCACCGCCGAGATCTCAGACTTCAGCGCAAGAAGTATTTCAGACTTCAAGTCAGGTGTATCCGGTTCGCCGGGGTTTGGTGAGGGTGGAGCCGATTCTCTCATACCCTTGGAAGTAATCCGGTCCGAGGAGGCGTTCGGCCTAGCGCCCGCTGATCCCGTGTACTTGTATTTTCTGAGATTTGTCGCCATTTTTGCAGATTTTTGGAGTCAACTTAACAAGAAGGTCCGATACTTAAACTTCTGGCGTCGAGTTTGAAAGAATACTTTAAGAAAAATACATTAAATTAGGCAAGCATGCCGGAAGCCCTGCCAAACACGTCTTACTGCTTAGCCACCATAGAGCGCCCCCCCAGAATCTCAGTTTTTTAATGCATCTAATCACTTTGATCAACTCCTAAAGAATGCTGAGTTATCACTCTAAAATGGAGTGTACCCCCGCAGGCGCCACCTAGCTGCGAAAAATCTAAAATTATAATATTTTTCAAAAATATTACATTGATCAACTTAAAATAAGTGTCATTTGAAAGCTTAGAGTCTGAAATTTACAATGAATGTAGCCAATTTGATAAACTCCTATGTAGTGCTGAGTTATTTTGCTGATAAATAGAAAAAAAAGTTTTCATAATTTATTATATGAATGAATATTTAACTACTTTTTTGTACTACATACAGCAATATGTCAAATACATCATACAGCTCAGATAGTCCTGTGTCATATGTCATTTGAAAGGTCTCAATGAGTAGAATACAACAAGCATAATTTTTTCAGGCTTTTTACTAAACTTGAGCAAGGTTTGTGTAAAAGACGCCCCTCAAGAGACCCATATATGGATACTGAATTTTAGACACATTTCCGCTCGTAACTTCATGAAACATTATCCGATTGTGGAAAATGACACATCATTATTTACAGCAGATGATTATAATTAAAATGAGTCCAAACTCAACATAATCCATCTCTCAGAACTAAAGATATTCCTCATGGAGTTCTAACACACAAAACATCCACAGAAGCACGTAGCCAAGCAAGGCAGCTTAGACTTGGCCTTTTTACTCGTATCTTCATGAAACATACATCAAT
Source organism: Scardinius erythrophthalmus (assembly GCF_964197995.2). Lineage (NCBI taxonomy): Eukaryota > Metazoa > Chordata > Actinopteri > Cypriniformes > Leuciscidae > Scardinius > Scardinius erythrophthalmus. Next base: position 40,650,059 of record NC_138235.1, read on the forward strand.
CATGAAAAATGACACATCGTTATTTACAGCAGGAGCTCACGATTAAAAAGATATATAAAACATATACTGTATATATAATCAATATATTCCATCAATCAGATCTAAAGATATTCATCATGGCGTTCTAACACAAAAATACCACAGACGCACCAAGGAAGTAGCAGTAGCAGTGATGCTATGTTGTTTTGATGTGACGTTTCAGCTCATAACTCAATGAAACATGCATGGATTGGGAAAAAACAAACATCTTTATTTACAGCAGATTACAAAGAGCCCAAACACAACATAATCCATTGCTTTGATCACAAGATATTTGTATTGTTATGCATACTTGGCTAAAAAACAAGTCTCTCATCCTTCCGGGGGGCAAAGTCTTTTCCAATTTTCCCGGAACCGTCCGTGCTCGTTTTCAAACGTGGAATAACACAAAATATATATCATCTTAAAGCTTAGAATCTCAGCTTTTTAAAGCATCCAACCACTTCGATCAACTCTTAACGAGTGCTGACTAGTCGCTCTAAACCGGAGTGTACCGCCCGCGGGCGCCACCTAGCTGCGAAAATATTAATTATCATATTTTTCAAAAATATTGCCTCGATTAACACAAAATTGGTGTCATTTGAAAGCTTAGAGTCTGATCTTTACAGTGAATGTAGCCAATTTGAAAAACTCCTAAGTATTGCTGAGTTATTTGCTGATAAATAGAATTTTTTTTTCATAATCTATAAAATACTTTTTTGTACTATCTACTGCAATGTGTCAAAAACATCATACATCTCATGAAACATTCAAAAATCGTTGAAAATGGCACTTCATTTTTTACAGCATATTAATACAATTAAAATGAGCCCAAAATGAACTTAATCTATTGCTTTTATGACAAGATATTCTTAATGTTGAAACAATATAAAAAATGCCCATGAGGGGCGTCAAAGACTGAACAATTTGGTTCCAAATGCTGTAACTTTTGATTCCTTTATCCAATCACCACAACATTTGATCCAGATGCAGCTCATATGTAGAGGGACTTCCCCAGATTTTTTCCCCTACTGTATTTTCTTCCCGAGTTATTGCATGTCAAACAAGAGAGATATGCAAAATCATAATAAAAATTCTATATATTTTTTGTCTTTTATCAGCAGTTTCTCGGCAGGAGAATGTCCAAATGTAATGTAATTTATATTTTCAGAAAATTTGAAAAGTGTTCTATCAAACGATACCTACCTTTTGACTCTCCTTGTTATAGTTTTGGAGTTATGAGTCTTTAGTTTGGTGTGTGTCACTCAGACAAAACTCTAAAAATGCCTTAGTTTTTTGTTCATAATTGTTGTTGCCAATTTTGAATAAGAGTTACTGTTCATTGAATTGTACAAAAAATAATTCTAATGAAAATGTTTATTATAGAAGGTTAATAAAAAAATGTTATGACTGAAAGAATTGCATTTTTATTAAGTTCGAATTAAAACAATGGGAATTAAAATGCTTTCCATTTGTTCTCTTTCTAATGCAATGTTCAGGTTTGACTGTATTATAAAGTAAAACTGGCACTTCAAATTACCATTTAAACCAACCAACCAAACAAAAAACTTGACAAAAATACTCTTTGTGAATCTCTTATTATATATTAACCATCTATTGGTGGTGGTTGAGGAGATTCCCCCCTTCTATGTAAAGCGCTTTGAGTGTTGAGAAAAGTATTAATTATATTAACCCTCTGGGGTCTGAGCTGTTTTCTGGGCCCTGGAGGTGTTCTGACATGCTCTGACATTTGTGGTTATTTCTGTTACTTGTGACATTTTCATGGCTAAAGTCTAATTACACTGTATTCAGCACAAACTCTGCTACAATAATATATCAGCAGCATGTATGTAAAAGTTTGTAGTTTTGAGATAATGACATTTATGCGTGGTTTGTGAAAATACAAAAATAAATTCTCACTGAAATAAGGTCATGAAACCCATACTGATTATTTCTTCACAAGACTTTTGAAAATTGTATGACGTAGCCTAGAATATTTGCTCTAAAACTATGTGAGAATCACCCTGACTGCTCATTCAGAGAAGACAATATATTGATTTAAAAATTTTACGACGTGTTTTGTGTGATAAAGCAATATGCGAAGGAGCGGATCATCTCAATAATATGAAAGCTTTCCACACCTGAGAAAGACAAAGAACCTCCCTAATGGCCCTATTAGGAGCTTATCAGGGCCCATCATTCTGACCACCCTTTCACAAAGAATGAGGAGATTTAAAAAAGAATGGCTTTTAAAATTGTTTGGATTTATTTACAACACAACATAATCCAAAGATACACAACAAAAAAGTACCATGTTCATGTACAGAGACATGTACTGTGAACGTTGAAGTCAGCAGGACTCAGTGGCATCTAGGCCCTGAAAAAAAAAAAAAAAAAAAAAAAAGTGAACATACTGATATCAAGAGAAAGGCCTGCACGATTTTGGGAATACATTTTAGATTTTTCTTGTTAAAATTGCTTTTTAAAATTCACAGAATACACACACACTCACACAAATGTTTCCAACAATATATTAATGAACACCAGGTTTGTTGTGCCTTGTAGGTATAGGCTATGCGCAGTGCTGCATAAAATAATAACAATATAGCAGCCTATATATATTTTCAAAAAGATTTCAGTAACAACTAAGCTAGAGAAAAATATATTGATTATCATGTTACTTCAAATGTTTCCATCCGTTATGATGATATGAAATGAGATAATAATAAAAAAATGAAGCCGTTTGGTGCGTTTTGCTTTCATCCAAAATATGATGTGTACATTCAAACGCGATCGCTATCAAAAATATGATACATTCAAACGCGATCGCTATCAAAAATATGATACATTCAAACGCGATCGCGATCAAATATAAAACATTATGGTTACCATATACATATCTACGTTTGAGCAGATATCCACAAGCACAGTAACAGTAAACACGGGTCTAAATATTATAATATTCCCCATATATCTAGCAACAGTTCAACTGCAACGTGACATTTATGCAACAATAACAATTAATACGTAAGAATTTCTTACCTTCAGTGTTAATTTCGTTAATTTCAGTGACGAAAACGAGACGAAAACTAAATAAAAAACTGTTTTAAATGACGACAACTATGACGAAAATGTATTGACATTTTCGTCAACGAATAAAAACTAGACGAAAATGTTGGGGAGGGACGATTGAGGAAGAGATCCAGTCATAACTGATGCGTTTGTGGTAAAGCGCAGATTTGAATTGTGATGTGCTGATCTACCCGCGGACAGGAGTTGGCATGCGCTTGATTCATGTCTATAGATCGTTAAAAAATGTAAACGTCTGGGAGAAAGAGAAGAGTAGACATGGATAGATCTGAATGTTTTTCTGTGCGCGCGCGCGCGCGCACACACACACACACACACACACACCCGACCAGAAGCGTGCCTGCACAGCTATACAGCGCGCGAGGACTGAACTGAGCTCTCTTTCGCGTCTGAATGGATAAAATACACACAACATTGTCTAAATGTCAGTTTTGGAGAGTATTCACGTAAACACAGTCGGTTATGTCTTTAAAGAATGTACCGTTGATGTGAGAATAAAGAATGTACCGTTGTGAGAATAGCGGATCATGTGCATCAGTGCCATTGGATCTGCACACTCGTTCTTAAAGTGACAGTGCGTAATACACATAATGCCGTCTGTGCACTTAATCAAACAACAAAATAAAAAGAGAAAAGCACTCACTGCTCTTTAAAAGCTGTAATAAGGATTAATTATATTTAATTTATAGAAATATGTCTGCTTGAAAGAATAAAGAATGAATACTACATATATCATGCATTGAAAAAAAAGACTAGGCTATTTCTTTAGGAGAAGTGGTTTTATTTAATTTTAAGATGTTTTTTGTATTTCACAGCCGTTAAAAATGTGTCTGTATTGCATGTTCAAACTTTACAAATTATTCATATTAACAGGTTAATAGTGTTTTGGGAGTAGGCTATAATGGGTTTGGAAATTTTAGAGAAATTCTAAATTAATGCATTACAATTTAAATTCGATTTTAGTCGACTAAATATACTGTAGATTTAGTCGACTAAAATGTTATTGTATTTTCGTCGACTAAAACTAGACTAAAACTAAAACAATTCAGATGACTAAAATATGACTAAAACTAAATGGCATTTTAGTCAAAAGACTATGACTAAAACTAAATAAAAATTTGCTGTCAAAATTAACACTGCTTACCTTACACCTTTCTTGTCTTCAAATCGCGTTCTTTTTCTTCTGAGGTAGCCTAAATCCAATGTAAGCTCAGACACGTCTTTCAAACTCGACGAAAAGTGAAGTGAAGTGTTTTGTTGTTGAGGTAATGAGCGAGACGCGGTCCATGTGGAGATTTGCATGTGAATATCTTTTGCGCGAGTGGGCGTGGCCAAATTAACTGTAATGAGGAAGCGTTTGAGAGGCTGGACATCTTGTTGGTTTTATACAAATTACTTAAACAGAGAATATTTGTTTTCGTTTTGAATCCGATCATTTAAAAGTACACACTTAAATGTTTATAAAGGTGTATGGCTCATAAATGTGTGACAAGTATTCGCTGAGTTTTGTTTCAGTTTATAGACGTGCTCGAGAAAAAAAAGTTCACCGCGACGGAGAGGCAGAACGCACACCCTGTTTATTTTCTTTATTTTACAAAAGCACAATGTTTTGGTTTGATTGTAAGTGGACACATACAAAAGGAGAAATATCACAGATTCTTTTTTTATATTTCTTTTTTCTGTATGACTATAAATGACTGAGTAATTTAAGTTTATAGTGCTACAATGTGGAGAAAATCCAGCAAAACGCGCCCGTGCGTTTGTCGACCTCAGAGGGTTAAAATCCACAACCTGAAAAAATAGGCAAATATGTGCAAAAACAACTAGAATTCACAAGCCTTTCTACAGAGAGCTGTAAGTCCATCTAGTGGTTAAAATATGATATTGCACGATAATTATGCTCACTACATCCACCAGATGGCACCAATCTGACTTCAAAAATTATGGGGGTAAATTTATGCCTAAACCATTGAAAATGGACAGACTAAAAGTCACAAATAGATATTGCAACTTGTAAACACAAAACACAATCTACAAATAGATTAAAAATCCACAAACAAACTCTTTGTGATCCACAAATATAAAGCATGATCTACAAAAATATTAAAAATCCACAAATAAACACATCCTGATTCACAAATAGAAATCAGTGACTTGTACTTGAAAACCAGAATTTGAATGAATGTAAAATGACTTGTTTGCAGGTGAAGATCATGTTCTGTTTGTAGATTGTGTCACATTTGTTTTCAGAATTCTGACACTATTGTTTCACTGTTGTGACAAAATAATGCCATAATCATTGAAAATGAAGAGACTATGAGTCAAAAATGCATATTTCAATTTGTAAACACAAAACAAGATCTACAAATAAATTTAAAATCTGGAAACAGACTCTTCATGACATACAAATATAAAATGTGATCTACAAATAGATTTAAAATCCGCAAACAAACTCTTTATGATTCACAAATAGAAATCAGTGACTTGTACTTGACAACCAGAATTTGAATGAATGCATTGATTTGTCTGCGCATGAGGGTCATTATTTGTTTGTAGATTGTGTTGCATTTGTTTTCAGAATTTTGGCACAACTGTTTCGCTGTTTTTTCCATTAAAAAAATGCCCTCCTCACAATTTGCAAACAAACACAGTTTAACTTGTGTTTTCAAACCACTGTAAAAAGACATTCTTACACATTCTGTGCAAAGCTCAGCATGCAAGTGTTGGATCTGTGTTTGCAGATCACAGGGCATTCACAGATCCCTCTGCACACGTCTACAGATCTTTTGGCACTATCTTTCCACAGAGTGTGTGACTACGATCCACACGTGTAGTCAGCCAATCAGGGGTATTGCTTCAATGTGATGTCACGACCCCTCAATAAGCCCTTTTCAATATAAGAGTTGACACTTCTCGGATGGGTGGGATGGGCTTACTGCCATTTACCGTTGCCGGTGTTGTAGCCTACCGAAATCCGACTCCCCGGACAAATCGCACTTCCCTTCGACTGCACGCGCAAGCGAGTTTAAATGCACTTCCTTTGCTATATCCGTTTATCGATCGATTTTTCACACAGCAAGCACCCAGATCCTGCATGGAAGCTTTGTCAGAAAATTATCAGAAAGTGAACTAGTGTGGATAAAATATGCAAAAAACAAACACAAACAAAACAAAACATGGCAGATCGATTCAAACTATAAACTTTGATGGGTAAGGAATAAAGCTACCAGCTATCAAAACAAAACTGTTAATTTAATTTAATTTAACTGAACTTATCGTTTGTGTGTTAAACACGCTGTTGTTCATAGGAAAATATTGTATTACTCTCCCCATTGCACATGAATGTCATTAAAAGTAATAATATTTAACCTTTTTTCACAAAGATAGGGTTTAAGAGTTCATCAAATACATAGCCTACTGTGTATATATATGAGGCAAATACCTGTCTTTTTGTTTCATTGTTTTCTGCTTAATTGTGTCTTAAAAATAGAAATAAAACAAATTATTAGTGATTCACGAGTTCACACTTACATATAATTTTGAAGGGGTAAAGTTTAATGCGTGTTTGGCGTGCTGTCCGGAGGGAGGGCTCCGAGCTCGGAGTTCGGCCCGAACCCAGAGTACTCCCCCCGTATGTAAGTGTTTTAGGACTAGAAGCGTGGAGAAGGGGTGGTGGAGGGATGCTGCAAAAACTGTCAATGAAATGAGGTGAGACTGCTGAGTATATATACCTCTTACCATTGATTGCTGAGTGCTCTCCACTTGTGTTAATTATCTGAACGTGCTCCTCCCGAACCTTGTTAATAAAACGTCATTTCACGAGTTCACACTTACATATAATTTTGTAGGGGTAAAGTTTAATGCGTGTTTGGCGTGCTGTCCGGAGGGAGGGCTCCGAGCTCGGAGTTCGGCCCGAACCCAGAGTACTCCCCCCAAGGCTAAAGAGCAGAGGACAGCCGCCGGACTAAAGACCCCCCAAATGAGTGCCGAGTTTGGCGGGCTGGCATCTCGAGAAGGGGCCTGGATTCTTGACCGGGAAGGCCCGTAATGGTGGCTCACTGCTTGGACTGACGGCCCCTGTTGGTCTGCGAACGTGGAGCGGTTTGTAGTTTACAGTGACTGATCGGGAGGATTTGCGCTTTTCCGCTAAGCCCAAATGCTCGCTGGTCAGAGAAGAAACAGAAAGGAGTGCTTGCCCAAGAAATTCTCACACTGCATCCGCAGTGAGACCAAATGCTCGCTGGATGAAAGAGAAAACGTAAGTGCTCTACCGGGAAAGTTCTCACTCCACCCACTGTGAAACCAATGCTCGCTGGACAGAAAGAGGAAACAGAAAAATGAGTGCTTGCCCAGGAGATTTTCTCACACTGCATCGCTGGATGAAAGAGAAAACTTAAGTGCTCTACCGGGAAAGTTCTCACCCCGTCCGCTGTGAGACCAATGCTCGCTGGACAGAAAGAGGAAACAGGAAAATGAGTGCTTGCCCAGGAGATTTTCTCACACTGCATCGCTGGATGAAAGAGAAAACTTAAGTGCTCTACCGGGAAAGTTCTCACCCCGTCCGCTGTGAGACCAATGCTCGCTGGACAGAAAGAGGAAACAGGAAAATGAGTGCTTGCCCAGGAGATTTTCTCACACTGCATCGCTGGATGAAAGAGAAAACTTAAGTGCTCTACCGGGAAAGTTCTCACTCCGTCCGCTGTGAGACCAATGCTCGCTGGACAGAAAGAGGAGACAGGAAAGAGGAGAGTGAGGTTTTTTTTTTTTTTTTTTTTTTTTTTTTTTTTTACTCGATGAGGATTTGGTGAGCTTTTTTAATGTGGAACCGGTTGGTCCTGATGTAGCTTTGGAAAGCATCGGAGGACCATCTCCCAAGGGCTTGAATCTGCTGTTGGGAGAGGCCTTTTTGGGCTGCTGAAGTTGCTGCCCCGATGCGGAATGAGTGACTAGAAAAATTCTTTGCTGAAATGCCTGACTGTTGGAGAACAGATTTGAGGTGTTTCTGGAACCAAAAACGTGTCACAGGTTTTTTGGATTCATCTAAAAACAGAGGTTCTAGAGGAGATTTAGCCTGAGAACTTCTCCATTGCAGATATGCCAGAATTGACTGGTATGGTTGGATTTGCGAAGCGAGGTTAAAAATGTAGATAAAATGACCTTTTTTGGTTTGGTCAGTCTTACTTTGTTTGATCAAATATGAAATGGTTTCGCCGTCTAGTACTGACAGGTCTGAGATGGTGGGATGGATTTTTGGGTCAAATTTGGAAGTGATGGCGAGTTCCGAGCATCTAAGAAAACCAAAAAAAGCTAAGATAAACATGGCGTCGAGTGTGCGAGCGGTATCGAGGGGCTGGTAGCCTGTGCGGAGGGCGTGAATACATTTGGTGAGAATGTCTAGCGTTATAGGTTGCCTGGCGTCGGGACGGGTAGGCTGGGATTTTTGAATCCCTTTGATCAGGAGGGAGGTTTGTGAATTGTTTATCTCGGAGGAAGGAGCGCCATACATCAATTTATGGAAAAACTGGATGCCGCTCAAATATCCTTTGATGGACCCGACTTGTAGGCCCTTAAAGATGTTAAGGTAGGAGATAAAAGAGGTGATTGAAAGAAGAGAAAAGTCAGGGAAAGGCAAGTTATAAGGGACATGGAATGTTTTAAAACATCTCCAAGCAGTAACGTAGGATTGAAGGGTCCTGGGAGATACTGCTTGGAGGATAGTGTCTAGTGATGCGTCAAGCAGGGGTTTTAACGGGTGGGTTACGGGAATATTAGTTCTGAATAACGAGGAACTGGAGTTGGGGATTGATCTGCCTCTGGAGCCAGCATCCTGAATTTCTGAAACAGAAAACGAGACAGGGAGTCAGCGATTTGGTTTTTTGACCCAGGGATGTGTTTAGCAATAATAATGAATTGGTCGCAAGCTGAAATCCAGATGAGACGCCTTAAAAGTGGCATCAGAGCGGGTGAATGGGAACGGCCTTTGTTAATGCAATGCACTGTTGCGTCATTGTCGCAATGCACTAAAACGCTACTAGCGGCCCATTCTTTTCCCCACAGGAAAGCTGCTACTACGAGAGGGTAAAGCTCGAATAGAGCTGAGGATTGAGATATGTCGTGGAGCTGTGGTGGCCACGGAGCCGCAAACCAACGACCTTGATAAAATCCCCCGAACCCAATTGAGGGGGCGGCGTCTGTGAACAATTGGATGTCGGTGGGGGATGAAACCAGGTTGTTGTAGAAAAAGGATAGGCCGTTCCACTGTTTTAGAAATGTTAACCATAGCCTGAGTTCGTCGCGACATGCTTGAGTTATAGAAATGCGGTCTTCTAGCGAGTGGACAGAGGACGCGAGTGAGAGGAGATGCGAGATGAAGGGGCGGCCCTGCGGGATGATGCGCATTGCGAAGTTTAGATGTCCAAGCAGGGACAGGAGTTCGCGTTTTGAAAAGTTGGATTTTTCAAGGAAAGTAGAAGAGACGAGGATTATTCGATCAATTTTCTCTTTGGGGAGGGATGCTTGGAATTTTTGTGAATCCAAATTAATTCCTAGGAACTCGATGGATGTTGCAGGGCCCATGGTTTTTTCCTGTGCGATAGGAATTCCTAGTTCAGAAAAAACTTTTTGGACTGTGAGGATGTGCGCGGCTGGGATAGCATTGGGAGACGAGATTATTAAAAAATCGTCTAGCAAGTGAATGAGGTGGGGAATGGCGTAGTTGTTTGACAAAATCCAGCAGACGGCTTCTTATAGCATGTCGAAAATTTTAGGACTGCTTTTGCATCCGAAAGTTAAACGCACTGCGAAATAATATTTCCCGAGCCAGCGAACTCCAAATAGGTGCCATGAACCTGGATGGATAGGCATTACTTTGAAAGCGGATGTAACGTCGATTTTTGCAAGCCAAGCGCCCCGACCTGCGATTTTGATCATATCGATAGCCTGATCTATGTCGTGGTATTTGAGCGAAAATTCATCGAGGGGGATCAAGCTGTTTATGCTTGGGAACGGAGAATTGTGAGGGGCTGACAGATCGATTATTAGTCGTTTTTTACCCGAGAATTTCCTTGTAGCCACTCCAATGGGGCTGATACGAAACAGATTAAATGGAGGGTTGTCGAACGGACCGATCATGAAGCCTGACTCAACTTCTTTTTTGATCAGTTTGTCTACGACTTCAGGTTCTAAAAGGGCGGATTGGAGATTATTACATATGATGTTTTGGGAAAGCGGGCATTCTAAGCCGGGTTTAAAGCCGTTTTTTAAACCTGACAGCAGATAATCAGTAAATTCGGCATCCGGGTGATGAGCTAGTTCGAAGTGCATGCGCGAAATATTCACAGGAGTCTCCAAATAATTTTTTGATTTTTTATTCGCAGACTTGAAGACTGGACATACAATGCGAGCATGGGCGCCGCCACAAAAACTGCAGATGTGCAGAAACCGGCAGCGCGATCTTTGACATTTGCCCGCGTTGAAATGGTTACAAGGCTGCCTGCTTTCGTCGAAAGCAGAGTCCTGTATGGCGCTGGTGGTTGCAGCACGTGGCACATAGCTGGTGGATTTAGCATTGCTTATTCCGACGTAGGGAAGAGAGGAAGGGTTTACCTGTGGGCATGATGCGGTTGGGTGCGCCACTGACCTGCAAACTGCACAGGTGATGTTTTTGCAGCCTAAAAATACCCTGCTGTGGAGATCCGAGTCAAGTGCACCCCAGTATGTGCACTGGTTCCATTGTGCGACTCGCACGGCACTTTTGGCAGAAAAAAGTTTATGATACGTGTAGAAATGCCCGCCCCCATAGGACAGCGCGAGTTCGGCAATGATTGCTTGGTAATCGTTCAGTTCGCGCCGCCTATGGGGGAAGGCTGAACAGATGATTTCGGTGAAACGTGAAAAAGCGATCGTAAATTCGGGAAATGAAAGGACGCGAGATGAGTGTGTGTTTGTGTTTTTCAGGGTTACTGAAAAATCACCGCAATCCACTTGACGGTCTGATTCAGCTGCGGGGAGGAGAGACAACAGAGAAGATAAGTCTACATCCGCACCTGCGAGGATCTGAGCGCGGATGGATTGGGAAACTGGTGGGGGTTCCATAGCAACTGCGTTGGACGGTACGGGCATCGGAGTGGCTGTGAAGAGAGAATATGGTGATTTAGTTTGGATGGTAGAGCTGGGAAGGGTAAAATCCGGGGCTGCGAATGTCAGCGGTGCCCTTGCAATCGGAAGACCTGTTGAAGATTGAAAAGGAAAGTTAGTAGGAGGATGTGAGGGATGATAGAAAGCACTGTGAGCTTGAGCTGCCAGCGGAGGCGGGCCCGCGCTCGTTTGAGTTACTGCAGCTGCAGGCCACTGGAAATGGGCGGGGTTGTAACCTGTTGGGTAGAACTGTTGACATTGTTGAACCTGTGATGCTAGCGGTGATAGCTTCGCGCTAGTGTCTGCCGCTGGAGCTGGAGGCCACTGAAACGGAAAAAGGTTATGAACAGCGGGAGAATAAAACTGAGCGACTGTGGGGAGGCCGCTGGGCCCGGCTGCATGTGGCGCTGCGGCAGCGGAAGCAGAGGTGGAGGGCCGGGCCTCATCGAAAGGTGGTAGTGGACCTGCAATGGCGAAATCTGGAGCTTGGCCCAGGCTCGCTGAGGGCCTGTTGCTGCGGCGACTCGATGGCCGAAGCGAGCCGCGTCCTGTGCGGGAAGACGACGGTGGAGACTGGGCAGGCGAATTTTGAGCCCGGCGGGCTTTGCTCTGCCTGTGGGTCGTCTTGGGAGTTGACTGGAGGGAGACGTACAGAGCATACAGCTCCGCTTTACTCATTTTCCTTGAAGCTTGTAAGTCTGAGTTACCCAGCGCTTGCCTCAGTCCAGCTACGGTCCATTTCCCGATGGGTGGGATCGTCGGGACGGCCGAGCGGTAGGAGGAAGCTGGGGAAGAAGATGGGAGTCTTGCCGGGGGCGGCGAAGACTGGTCTCGACGTCTTGTTGAGCGCCGGGCTGATCGGGCCGGTGTGCGGCCGCGAGGAGAAGCCGGGGGCTCAATTGCGACGACCGGCGTAGGAGGGATGACCGTGGGATCGGCGGAGTGCGAAGGTGCATCCCTGGAGATGTTTGCGTCTTCGTTGGAAGAGGAGCTTGATTGTGACATAGCTGCTAGTATGCTGCAAAAACTGTCAATGAAATGAGGTGAGACTGCTGAGTATATATACCTCTTACCATTGATTGCTGAGTGCTCTCCACTTGTGTTAATTATCTGAACGTGCTCCTCCCGAACCTTGTTAATAAAACGTCATTAATTGAAAAAAGAATGTAAAGAAACCTTAGACATTTTTTTTTTAAATTAATAGTTATTTTCCAGCACATTAGGGCCCAAAAAAACATTATTTATCTCATTCATTCTTTCAATTTGACATCTTACATAGCTTATGGATATACAATTAAAATAGCTGGAGCAATTGCTTTGCGGTCAGATGCCCTTTTTTAAATTAAAAAAACCCTGCTAAAAAACCAGATGGGTTTAGCAGGGGGAGTGGGATTTTCACAGCACGGACTGGTGAAATCACACTCCCCTCTAAGCCTCGGTCATCACGATACTTTAACTCATCGTCACGGTACTTTACCTCGATGCCGTGGATTCAAATAATTTAGCTAATAAATATGAACGTGGATTTTGCATATGCATATCTGTAAATAAACATTCACATAAATTGGGAAACTTGGAAATTTTAACACAACTGCAGTAGCCTACTGAATTTTAAACAAAACATAATTAAAAAATATTTTGTTGTGTTTATTAGAAATAAAACTAGTAAAATTTTGTATTCTTTATTATTGCTTAATTCGGTTATTCTGTTCTATTAAATAATTTAACTAAATCCTGATAACGCGGTGTGTATGAGCTGTAGCCTAGCCTAAAGTGTACGGTAGGCCTATATTGAATTGGTGAAGCCAACGTAAATTTATATGAAACATTTTATGATATATCAATTAATATATATTTATTTATTTATTTATTTATTTATTTATTTATTTATTAATTATGTTGTGCGCTTTTTTTCGCAGTGGGTTTTTTTTTCTGTCTTGCTCAACCCATCAGGGTATGTCCCATGGGACTTGTAGGAAAAAATGTCTTCGTAAATCCCAGGATCCATTGGAAAAACAACGTGATATAGTGTGCAAACCGGTAAAGGTACCGTTTAGCCTGGAATGAATTAGTGCGCGCGATTTTCACAAGTGCACATCCGCCCGTATGAATTCGACATTCAGCCAATTTCTAAGTAAAACTATGTATATTTTTAATTATTCGTAAATTTATATATAAGAGTATATTATATTAATTATTATTAAAATATATATATAAAAAAAATCTATTATAATACTAATATTTATCATAAAACCAATTTCCAAGTAAAACATATTTTTTAATTATTATTAAATTATTATATTTATTATATTAGGCCTAATATAATAATATTAATATAATATATCATAAAACTAATTTCTAAGTAAAATTATATAGGCCTACATATATTTTAATTATTATTAAATTATGATATGAATTATTATTAAAATATTTTAAAATAAAAATATATCGAACATTAAAAAATTATATAATCATAAAAATATTAAATACATTTAATTGGATGTATAGTAACATGTACAGTTTACATTCACACAAAATGAGTTCAACTGATTTCACCAACTGATTTCACCAGTCCAAAAATCATTCACTGATTTATTACGAGTTTAAAAGAGCGCAAGCGTCATTAACGTGCCCAGACGCGACACTTTGAATTTGCGCTTACAATGAATAACATTGCGTCAGGAGCTGACTAGGCTATAGCCTAAAAAAGCTATTTTTTTCTGCTCAGTAGCGATCGTGTCTTTCTCTTCCACTTGATTTGTGTAGGCCTATAGCATATTTAAGGTAACAATGCAATACATAATAGCCTATAATATTACTGATATTAATAATATGACAATATCTGCAGTCAATATTGATTAAATGGGAGGGGAAAATCCTGCCCATACCGCAGCTATGAAAAAAAATGATAAAAGCACTTATGTTCTTCTACTGAAGTGGTATTCTGGAACTGTGAATAAAACAGCAAAATAACAACAACAACAACAACAACAATAACATCTTCATTAAACAAAAAAGAGATTACCTTAGATAAAGTTTGATTAATATGTAGCCTATAGGCTACTGGTAAAAAGTCTGGACCCATTACTATTTTTAATGTTTTGAAAGAAGTTACTTATTATGCTCTACAAGCCTGCATTTATTTGATCAAAAATACAGAAAAAAACAAAACAGGAATATTCAGCAAGGATGTGTTAAATATATAAAAAGTGATAGTGAAGACTTTTTTAAAACAACTTTTTTTAATAATCAAAAAAATCCTGAAAAAAGTATATCAGGTTATAAAATAAATATTAAGCACCGTTTCTAACATTTGATAATAAATCAGAATATTATAAAGTTTTCTGAAGGATCATCGTGACACTAAATTCAGCTTTGCATCACAGAAATATATTTTAAAGTATAGTAAAATAGAAAACCATTTTAATAATTTTAATAATATTTCACTATTTTATTTTTCTGTATTTTTGATCAAATAAATCCAAAAACATTAAAAATAGTAATGTGTCCAAACTTATGTAGCCTGTTAGTAAAAATATACTAAATTTAAAATTACATGTTGTATAAAAAGGTTAGGAATCATATGTTTTTCAAGTGTTTTTTTATTGGGGGTGGGGGCCTCCAACATGAATTTTGCCTAGGGCCTCCTAATGTCTAGAACCGGCCCTGGCTATGTAAGATGTAAAATTGAAAGAATGAATGAGATAAATAATGTTTTTTTGGGCCCTAATGTGCTGGAAAATAACTATTAATTTAAAAAAAAATGTCTAAGGTTTCTTTACATTCTTTTTTTCAATTATCACTAATAATTTGTTTTATTTCTATTTTTAAGACGCAATTAAGCAGAAAACAATGAAACAAAAAGACAGGTATTTGCCTCATATATATACAATATGTATTTGATTAACTCTTAAAGCCTATCTTTGTGAAAAAAGGTTAAATATTATTACTTTTAATGACATTCATGTGCAATGGGGAGAGTAATACAATATTTTCCTATGAACCACAGCGTGTTTAACACGATAGAACGATAAGTTCAGTTAAATTAAATGAAATTAACAGTTTTGTTTTGATACTGTAGCTGGTAGCTTTATTCCTTACCCATCAAAGTTTATAGTTTGAATCGATCTGCCATGTTTTGTTTTGTTTTGTTTTGTTTGTGTTTGTTTTTTGCATATTTTATCCACACTAGTTCACTTTCTAATAATTTATTTAAGTGTAGACAAAGCTTCCATGCAGGATCTGGGTGCTTGCTGTGTGAAAAATCGATCGATAAACGGATATAGCAAAGGAAGTGCATTTAAACTCGCTTGCGCGTGCAGTCGAAGGGAAGTGCGATTTGTCCGGGGAGTCGGATTTCGGTAGGCTACAACACCGGCAACGGTAAATGGCAGTGAGCCCAGCCCACCCATCCGAGAAGTGTCAACTCTTATTTTGAAAAGGGCTTATTGAGGGGGCGTGACATCACATTGAAGCAATACCCCTGATTGGCTGACTACACGTGTGGATCGTAGTCACACACTCTGCGGAAAGATAGTGTCAAAAAGATCTGTAGACGTGTGCAGAGGGATCTGTGAATGCCCTGTGATCTGCAAACACAGATCCAACACTTGCATGCTGAGCTTTGCACAGAATGTGTAAGAATGTCTTTTTACAGTGGTTTGAAAATACAAGTTAAACTGTGTTTGTTTGCAAATTGTGAGGAGGGCATTTGTCGATTTTTTAATGGAAAAAACAGCGAAACAGTTGTGCCAAAATTCTGAAAACAAATGCAACACAATCTACAAACAAATAATGACCCTCATGCGCAGACAAATCACTCTGCATTCATTCAAATTCTGGTTGTCAAGTACAAGTCACTGATTTCTATTTGTGAATCATAAAGAGTTTGTTTGCGGATTTTAAATCTATTTGTAGATCACATTTTATATTTGTATGTCATGAAGAGTCTGTTTGTGGATTTTTTATCTATTTGTAGATCTTGTTTTACATTTGCGTATCATGAGGAGTTTGTTTGCAGATTTGGAATCTATTTACAGATTGTGTTTTACATTTGCAGATTATGAGGAGTTTGTTTCCAGATTTTAAATTTATTTGTAGATCTTGTTTTGTGTTTACAAATTGAAATATGCATTTTTGACTCATAGTCTCTTCATTTTCAATGATTATGGCATTATTTTGTCACAACAGTGTTTTACATTTGCGCATCATGAGGACTTTGTTTGCGGATCTATTTGTAGATTGTGTTTTGTGTTTACAAGTTGTAATATCTATTTGTGACTTTTAGTCTGTCCATTTTCAATGGTTTAGGCATCAATTTACCCCCATACCTAGTCTCTACTTTAACCTGAAATACAGAATTAATAAAAAAAATAAAAAAATAAAAAAAATTTACTATTATATTCAATGGGGAAAAAATGGATCATAATTATTGCATAAATATTCATTATTATCATAAAATTCTGTCAAAACACCAGAGAAAAAAAGAAAAAATATTATTGAACAAAAATACATTTAATTGATTTTACTGAAAAAAATATATCTGAATCCCGCTCTCCGGGTCATTTTAGACCCGAAGACCCCAAGTGTGACAAAAAATGAGGAACCCCAGAGGGCTAGGCTACTGTATTGTATATGTTTGATTTATGTTGAAGTGTTTGGGACATGGCTTTTAATGCTGAGTTTTTTGTTTATGTATACAGGCTATCAAAGTATATTAAAATTTGAATTTAGATTTATTGGCAAATATATTAGTTATCGACAAAAATAAATAGTTAAGTAAAAATATCTGAAAAATCTACTTGAGTAACAAAGTATTTGTGCTTCCCATCTCTGACACTTTGACATGGTGATCTACATTTAACACCCTTTACTTTAAACACACTCAATCTCAGCACAGTCAGGATTAACACAGTCCATTCATTTTAATTTTAGGGGGAAACTGGAAACTGTAGAGATTTTTCTCCAGGTTTAAAGTCTACATCATGTCAATGTCACAGATTATGACCTGGAGAAACACTTTAGTACATCGATGACACGTCAGTGTGTGTATTATTAATGAGACTGCGTGTTCTTATCCTATGAGAAGACATTTCTCTTCTTCATGACAGCACACGGTGTTTTTCTATGACAGACGCTTCAAACTGTAAAATCAGGCAGTAGTTTAGAGAGGCGTTCATGGGTCGCAAGTGTGTGTGTCCATGGAGCAAGAGATGAGTGTGTTGCAGGCTTCCCCCGTGATGCTGTCAGGCCGAGACTCGCTGCGGGCGCTTGGTTGGCCAGAAACTACCAACACAATCATACTGTGTGTGTGTGTGTGTGTGTGTGTGTGTGTGTGTGTGTGTGTGTGTGTGTGTGTCTCCTCTTCTGAGGAGAGCTACGAGAATTTCTGTCTTCTGTCACTATCCATCTTTATTGTCAGTGTCCTGAAGGGATGTAGATGTGTGACATTTGTATGAGATCAATACAAATTATATTACAATTATACTCGTCCCTCTCTCTCTCCTCTGTCTTGCTCTGCCACACACACACACACACACACACACACACACACACACACACACACACACACTATAATGAATACCCGTTCTTTATAGCGTTCTTCCTATAAGATTATTTTACAAAGTAAATACCAAAATCATCCAGGAAATTATGGAGTTCTGCTGGACCCTTAGAATTTTCCCAATCCTCCCCTGCTAACATACACACACACACACACACACACACACACACACACACACACACACACGTTGGGTTTACATGTTTTATAGGGACTTTCCATAGAAATAATGATTTTTATACTCTACAAACTCTATAATCAATCCCCTAATCCTAACTGATGAATTTTCACAATGTGAACTAATGAGTATTTGTATATATTTCATATTGACAGGATTATGTTATTTTTTAAGTGTCATGTTTATCTCTGGATATAGGCTTAATGTGTGTCATTGTTCTCTACAGGTTGCAGAGGTGTGGTGTGACAGATGAAGGTTGTGCTGCTCTGGCTTCATCTCTGAGATCAAACCCCTCACACCTGAGATATCTGAGTCTGTCTGGGAATAAACTAGGAGACTCAGGAGTGAAGCTGTTGAAGGATCTGAGGGATGATCCACATTATAAACTGGAGACACTGAGGTAAGAATAGTTTAACGATTTTCATCATCATATTTTTATTTAAAGTTCAAATGGCTGATTTACTCACTAGAAATATAAGTAAATTGTACCAGGTTCAGTAACACCGTGTGTGTGTGTGTGTGTGTGTGTGTGTGTGTGTGTGTGTGTGTGGATATTTTGTCTCAGATCATCAGATAATGAGTCTTAAATTCAGCTTCAGTTTCTGTAGGTCTCTGAACTTTAAACTGTGTGTAATATGAGTGTAATTCTGCTCATACTGTTGTGACTGATTGTGAAAATAATATTAATGTTATTTCAGCTTTTCCCCTTTAACTGTCTCTTTACACAGCGAGTTAAGGCTGCTCTAAAGCGGCTCTGTGTCTGCTCAAAGTTCTGTGGAAAGACACAATGCCGCATGAAATCAGACTTAAAATATGCCGGTCTGACCCGCCTCAGCCCCGAGTGTCAAAGATGACTCTGATATTGTTTTGTTCAGTGTAAATGAACGCGATCTTGTCGCTCTAAACTACGCCATTGTCATGACAACCAAACGCGAGAATCTCAGAACACACACACACACACACACACACACACACACACACACACACGACCTGCCTGAAACGCTGACGACAGCAGAATTGTTCTTTCTGGCTCTTTGAAAAACATGAATGAATCCTGCGGTGATCGACCCGGTGTAATAATTCATAATATATTTGTAGCATTTGTTCCATCTGGAATAGTTTTATTAAGAAATATAAAATAGCTCTCAGTACCACAGAATTATGACAAACATCAGAGCGTGAGATCGCTATATCACACAGAGGAAATCTGAAATTCTGTGTTTTTATTTATCTTGAGTTTTATTTCTTTAATATTTAATTACTTTTAAATTCATTTATAACACTTTGTTAAAACTGTAGTTTTAAAATAGTAATGTTCAAAGTATTATTTCCCGCGATTTTAATAGCTAATTCCTGTGTAAATGCATTTATGTTCTCGGCGTCAGAGAAGCAATAAACATTCTGTGTAAATGCACATTTTGTGATTTTATGCCGCTTCAGATTTGGTTTGTGTGTAAAGACGCCTTATGTGTGTGATAATCTGAGATCTGGGTTGTTATGAACTGATATTAAATGTGTAGTGAGTGTAATGGTCATTTCTGCTGGTTCTGGATCAGCTGTCCGGTGTGTGAAAGTGACCTTTCATGTGCTTTTGATTTTGTAAAGTGACTTTGAGCATCAGATAGAAGCGATATGATCATGCTTGAGAATGAATTAATATAGATTATCTAGTTAGTTTTCTTATGAAAAGATGTGACAGATGTAATATCTCATACTGCATATGTGACTGTGTGTGTGTTTTATTTTAGGTATTCGAGGACAGTCTGATCTTGTGCTGATCATCCGATGGTGAATAAGGATCCACTACAGAGACTCAGTCAACAGAATCAACAGAGACTGAAGATACAGTGACTTCACTGTTAGAAATGAAGACTTCATTTAGATCTCAGCGATCCTCTGACAGACCTGATGAGGCGGCAGTGAAACACCTTTTATTTCACAGCAAATTACAGTTTCTCATTCATAGATTAATCATTTTATGTGTATAAACGCACAGTAACTCAAAAAGCTCAGAGTTTTGTCACAGAGTAAATAAAGAGCCTGAATATCTCTGTGTTTGTGTTGTACCAGCAGAGGGAGACAAAGACTGATGAAATATTCATTTTTCATAATTATGAGAAGAAGAAACAGTTCAAGCTCACTTTTGGAAAACTATGGAAGCTCAAGTTTATACATAATGTTTTTAATAATGGTTGCATTACATGTGTATTAATGTATTAAAGGGGTCATATGATGCGTTTTCATGTTTTCTTTGTCTTTAGTGTGTTATGTAGATGTTTTTGCATGTATAAGATCTACAAACTTACAAAGCTCAAAGTCTCCTACAAAAGATTTTGGTGCTCGAGCCCCTTTTTCAAAATGAATCAGAAGTGCCCCTCTCAAACAAATATCAATGATATTGCTTTTCTCTTTCAAGAAGTCTTTGATACTTTGGTCGAAGTTTAACAGCGCCATGGTCAGATTTGCCCAAGGGAGGTAGCGTCGAGGCAGAAAAGGCATCTTTAACGTTGCCATAACATTTGTCCAGTGTCTTATTTTTCCTGGTGCAACAGTTCACATACTGATAATAAGTTCTCAAACAGTTTTTTAAGGAGCAATTATTAAAATCTCCTAAGATAAATTTGGGAGCATCAGGAGACAGAGTATCGAGTCTTTGTGGAAGTTGATATAACACATCAGAGACTTTAGCTGAGTTTGCCAGCAGATGTATGTAAACAACAGTAAAAAACAGCTGTGGGAACTCCCGAGGAAGGTAGAATGGTCTGAGTGATACACTCAGTAGTTCGATATCAGGAGTACAGAGAGATTCCCTTACCACCACTTGTCTGCACCAGTTGTCCCTAATGAGAAAGCAAACTCCACCGTCGCGTGACTTAGCCGTGATATCCGAGTCGCGATCCGTTCGATACACCGTGAAGCCAGTTGGTTCAACCTCTCTTGACGGGGTACTCTCATTCAGCCACGTTTCTGTGATTGCTAACACACAAGCATTTCTATATTCATTTAAGTACCGTAGATTTGCTGTTAGTTCGTCCATTTTACCCCCTCAGGGACTGGGCATTCATTAATAAGGTTGTGGGCAGGGGTAATTTACTTCCCATTGTTTTTAGTCTCTGGCGGATCCCACCTCTCTTTCCTCGTCTCCGGTTTCTTTTTGATTGAGTAGTCTTGTCTTGTGGAGGTTGCAAATAACTTGGTATACGATGATAAAATGATGTCTCCGCAAATTTACTATACTGGAGTAAGAATTCACGGCTATACCGAACAACCCCGCCAGCGGCGTTTTCGGCGCTTAGTGCACAAATTAAATTAATCCAGATGACAATTCCCACAATCCATCCATGAAACTCCATTGTTGCGAATTGGGCGACACGCAGCAGCAGCCAAAATAAAAGAATAAAATAAAAACAACGGCAGTCAGTCACTCAACAAACAAACAACTCAGACAGCGCACGTGAAACACAGCAGGTCGCCACAGAGCAGCGCCCGGAAGTTGACTATCAAGAGCAACAACATTATTGTTATTACTATTGATGTAACAAGAGCAACAACATTACAGACACAATACACCAAGCTTCTCAAACCTAAACCAAGTGGGAGTGTGGAGAAAGGGCTCACTCATAAGCAGGCTTGGCTGCTGAGGAATCTGGAGTTCCTCAAAAACATGTTGCCCAACGCCCCAGTGAGACCAGTGTAAGCAGAGCCGTATTATGGACAGGCATATTGTGTGCTTAAGTAATGGAGATATTTGCATAATTAGATATTAATTATCAGAAAATTTTCTAATCCTTTAAATTCTTGCACTGACATAAAATTGTTTTTCAGCTTGATCAATCTGTCAAAGACTTGATTGACGGGCAGGACATGGATGACCCCACCAGCGATGAGGACATTATAAATACAGCCGAGGCACCAGGTAAAATAACAATTGTAGATGTAAAGACTAATAAAATGCTGAAAAAGTGATGACAGATTAGTTGTTTTGTCATTCAGGATGCCAGGTGTCCTATTTTAAAAGTTTGCACAAAACAGATCAAGCAGTGACATTTTCATAACTGGTGTCTCCAAAATGGTCAATGTTTATGATAATGTCTTTATTCAAATTATTTATTTTATTAATTATTCTTTACATGTTATGGAGATATTTAATCATTTATAAATATTCTACTATATGCTCTGATATATTTCTAAATGCAAGATCTTTGGATTCTCTTCTGTGCTGTAATAACAATGTAATTTCTCTTACTTTAATTTTTATCTCATTAACCACAGCACCACATCCCTCTACCCAAAAAAGGGTTGAAGAATTCACCACCTCTTTGCCCACTCCCAAATCGGGATCGAAACGTCACAAAGGGGATGCAGATTCTATCGAGCGACAGAAACTTAATTTGTTACAGCAAGTTACTTCAGTTCTTGCCACTCCAGATCCTTACAGTTCCTTTGGACATCAAGTTGCTGTGGAACTTAAATTAATACAAAATGTAAGCATACAGACCAGGGCAAAGAAAAAAATATCATATAAACTAGTGCTAACATGTTGCCAAACAACTGTAAACAATCTAGCCCTTGCTAGCGCACTACTGTAAACATTTTAAAACAGTTAAAAATCGTACCTCTAGTTCTCGCTGAAGAACAGACAATCCATGTGTCAGTATTTTGCTTGTTATGTTGTGTTTTGGCCTCTAGAGGTCCTCATGGTGCCCTCATGCCCAGCTTACTCAGCTTGTAATTATGTTATTAGGTTCACATGTGTCTCGTTCTGCCGTGTGTATTTAAGTGACTCTGTCTCTGCTTGGTGTTTATTTGTTTTGAAGCCAGTTGCCTGAGTAAGTGTTCTCTAACTCTGAGACATTGTATTTCCTTTTGCCTGTGGATTTTTTCCTTATCAGTTTTATTTTTTTGTGGACTTTCTCCTCTGGAGGTTTTTTGCTTTAATATTTTTTTAATCTTTTGTATATTTTTCTGGAATACCCTTTTTGGACTTGTTTTGTTTGAGAACTACTTTTTGCTGTTTTCTGCTCCAGCTGTGGACTATTGCTTGAACACTTATTAAAAGACTTTCTGCATCAAGTTCTCCATAGTGCGTCTTACTGTTGGGTTCACCATCCTCCAGTGGCTCAACGTTTGAGAGTCTGACTCTCACACCGTAGACCCGAGTTCAAGTCCTGGTTCTGACACCATGCTGATCCCGACTTCCTAACCATTTTCTCATCCACGCTTCGTTTGATTTTCTTTTGGTTTTTATTGCTACAAAGAATAAGTATTAATACAGCAAGTTGCGCGACACACTATCCATTTTGTTTACATGCGCTTCCCCGTGAGATCGCGTCACGTGAGGTGCTAAATCTTAAGAATATCTTGTAGTGTGTGATGCGCCACTATTTTCAAATATTGTAGTGTGAGCATGTTTAAGATGTGAGGGAAGAATATCTGCAGAGATTCTCCTTAAGTGTGTGTGCTGCAACCAGATTTCACAATCGGTTAGGATTGTAAAACTCCTGTAGTGTGAGCCAGGCTTAAAGCATCAAAACCTTCGATCCTAGGGAGACTCCTAGAAGGCTGGCGTTTTGGATGAGACTGAGGTCTGTTAGTGTTGGTCAGCAGGACTTTTTCAAGCATATCAATGACCTTTTCAAGAGCAGAGAAATCTGTACATTTCTGTCGTTGCTCGCACACTGTGGGAGCGGGCACTGGAGCTGCATTAAAATCAATCTTGTTGACTGAAACTCTCTCATTGCAACTACCATGCCCTGTACTGGTGGCTTTGAAAGACAACTCTGACTGATAGTCGTTAAGCACAGCCTGTACTTCATGTGCTGACCACTTGTCAGTCGGTTTGGACCTGAAGATTAGGGCTAAATCCTTACTCGGGCAGTGTCTGATAAACGTGCACCACTTCCACACTGGGCTTGTCAAGTGTTTTACCGTGCTCTCGAAGACCTTCTGAAGCAACATCCGCTGCCTTGTTGAGTCTCAGCCAGTAGTCGTACGGATTCTCATCCTCCTCAGGCAAGGTAGTGTAAAAATCAGCAAGCGGGACCGGCGAGTAATGATTACAACTGAAATGT
Organism: Scardinius erythrophthalmus; assembly: GCF_964197995.2. NCBI lineage: Eukaryota > Metazoa > Chordata > Actinopteri > Cypriniformes > Leuciscidae > Scardinius > Scardinius erythrophthalmus. Next base: position 40,674,111 of record NC_138235.1, read on the forward strand.
TTGCGCAACAGGCTATAGACAGAATTTGGACAGACAGTGGTGGCAGAATCACAGTTCCTGATCCAGAGTTTGACTACATCCTTTGCTTTACCACGCAGGTGCACAAGAATTTCTTCCACATGTTCGTCAGAATTCATGTTGCTCTTTTTAACAAATGTCCTCAACAGATCTTCCCATTCCTCAATTTCAATTGTGTCAGAACTATCCCCTCTGAATGAAGGTGGCTCCTTGACTTTTCTGTGCTGAATTACTTGACTTTGCGACAGATTTACCATGCCTGATGGGCTGTTAATAGCCTTAGAATCGCCAGGTAGTTGTCTATTTGGCATGTCAGTGTCCAAGCTAAAAGGACTAAGATGGGACATAATGTTGTCTGCTAACTGTTGGCCAATTTGATGGACAATTGAACTCATTTGTCCTAACATATCAGGCACACCATGGTCAGCATTAGGTGTTGACGTGCTGAAATCTCTAGACTTTTGATTGACGTTTGACTGCATGTCTGCTGCATCACAATCTCCCACAGTACACACCCTACTGGTAATGTCAGGTCTGCTATCACTATTCCCAGTATTGGGGCTGTCCATTGAAAAGGGAAGTGGTACACCTAAAACCCCTCTGCCTCTGCTCTACCTTCTGGACTAGGACTGAATTGGTCAGGCAAATATCTCCTGCTATTACTCATTATGAACGAAACAAATGTGCTGCAAGTTCACACACACATATAAACATAAACTCAATGTCAATGATCAGAGCGAAATGTCCCATAAACTGAAAAAGGATCAAGTGAAAGTGTCTCTTGAACACGAACGGCTGTGACCCAAGGACGAGCTGTTAAACTGATGACGGTGATTTCCATCAACTTGCTTGAAGACGCGACCCATAACAACACAGCGGCATCACAACTTCACGGCACCGATGTGACGGTGTTGCCTCAGTCTGCACAATGGAGACACAAACGTGGAAATAGGGGTTTCACTTCACAGAGAATAAATCAGTTCTACATAAAACACAAGACAATGCACAAATTAACTGCGGTTGTGCCTCGTAATACAATGTCAGAATAACTCAATATAATATAACACTCTCGACGCCAAACACACATCAAAATATGCCTTACAAGTTCATTGCAGGATAAATCTACAATAAAGGGGTTATCATCATCATACTCCAATATTCGGCCCATGGGCATTGTGTGATATCTCCTTTGGGGACAGTGTTTATTTTGCAATGTTCACGAGTGTGAAGTGTGAAATGCTGTGTTAGGTGTGTGTATGCACGGCTGATTTGGTTTGAAGTGTCTCTTGAGTGTGTGTATGTGGACCGTATCTATTTATTTGACTTTATTCACTGTAGTCTAGGTATTGTTAGACTTTATATCCTGTAACTCATTCACTATGAGACTTTTATACACTGTGATTTATTTATTGTAGAATTGTTCACTGTTATCTACGGGGAACATTTGTCTGCTCTGATTGCCTATCAGTGTATCATGGTGTTTAGTGTTTAATAAAATTATATTTGAGTACATCAGTCCCATTTCTGTTCCTTCATTGGACACAACCTGCCTAAATAGTTTAAAGGGGAGCGCTGTTTGGATTTTCTAGTGTAGATATTCAAATTGCGTGCGTTTGAGCGCCGCCTAGGGGTCACACATAGAACATCACTTTTTATTTAAAGCAATTGAATTGTTTGGGTTTGGCAGTTGTTTTCAGAAAGCTATCAAAACCCTATAGAGAGGATGTCCCAGTTCTGTAAAATGATCAAGGGGGACTTCTGGCAGATTTGAGATAGGTAGAGGGATCAGACAAGGGTGTTCGATCTCCCCATTTTGTTTTTTGTTAGCAACGCAAATAATGGCCCTTCACATTAAAAAAGGACATTTTCAAGGAATTACAGCATTAGGGAAAACATTGAAGTTGTGTCAGTTTGCAGATGACACTGCTTTATTTTTGAAAGATTGGAATGAAATCATTAAAGCAGTGAAATGCATAAAATAATTTTCAGATGTATCAGGGCTAGGAATGAATAGCCTATGAATAAATCAGTTTCCTCTTAAAGAATGTAGTTTAACGATTTTTTTTAATATTCCAATTGCAAATAAAGTAACATATCTGGGAGTTGTTATATGTAAAGATGAAAATCTGCGTAACAATTTAAAATTCAATCCAATTATTAACAAAACTAGTGAGAGGTTTAATGCGTAGTTACAAAGGGATCTGTCAATTCAGGGACGGGTACTTTTGCAGGGTTTCCGCGGAGTCATAAAAAGTCATAAAACGTCTTAAATTTAATAATAAGAATTTTAGGCCATAAAAAGTCATAAAAACGTCCGGATTTTCCATACAAGGTCATAAATTTCATTTAGCCACGTCTTAAATTGATATGCTCGTTCATTCGTTGGTTCTACCATTGCCTTTTCCCCCTGAAAATGCGCTGGCGGCATAATGTTAAATGCACAGGTTAAATGCGCCAAAAGCGGAACGCTCATTTGAAACGCGCGCCACACGGACCATTTACCCGCTCGGCTCAAAGTCCAAACGGCAGCGCAGCGCGAGCTCAATAGAAATGATGCGTTTACTCTGATCGGTCTCGGTCACAAGATCGAGTGAGAAGGGCTTGAATTTAGCGAAGAACACACTGTCTCAGTGATTTAAACCAGTTTAAAGGCAGATGAAACAGCTCTGACCAACAGGAGAAACTCTGCACAACGATACAGCCAGAAGGCTTTTCCGTCTAGAATCTCCCATCATTTATCATGGATTTACTGTAACGTTAGCCTAGTAATATTAACTGCACCATGTGGGATATACATATTGAATTTTATTATATTATTAGTGCTGATAATGTATTAAAGGACTAATGGAATATTTACAGTATTTAATAATGTATTTAGGCTACTGTTTTTCATACATTTCCTGAAGATACGTGCCATCAAAGTTAGGCAACACAAACCTGTTTCAAGACTTGACCCCTGTTAGCACATGCAGAAACTAAGTAATTATTTTCCCAATAAAGATATTTATTTTGTTAAGGACAAATGACAAATGTTTGAATGTCCTACCGCAGATTTGTGAAATGTTCACCTGTTTTAGCAAGTGTTTGTCATTATATTTTCTGACAATAAAGAGTAAAGTTAGTTTAAAACCACAATTAACGCTCTGGTTTCTACAACTTTCACTTAGAAGCAACAGTCTGCCTTTAAACTTGAAAGAAATAAGGATTTGACATTTATCGTGATAATTATCGATATTGACTAATATAAAACAATTATCGTGATAATTGTTTTTGGCCATATTGCCCAGCCCTAACTGAAATCTCCCGGTCTATCACAATGGGAAAGTGTACATTTAACAAGCCATGGCTCAAAGATGGTGTGTTTAGTAGTTGGCTCAAGCCCGTTGCAAATAATCAGTATCAAGCATATTGCACACTGGGTAAGAAGGCGTTGGAGCTGTCTTTAGGCATTTTAATAATACATCTTGTTACTTTCAATTAAAGTCAATTAAAAAAAAAAAAAAACTTTTGAAAGGAATTTTAATTGTAATTCGTGTAGGTCATAAATTTCAATCATAATGGTCATAAAAAGGTCTTAAAAAGTCTTAAATTTGACTGACCAAACCCTGCAGAAACCCTGTTTTGTCAAAAGCTGAAGGAATCTCCAGATCAGTCTATGTTCAATTCAATTCAATTCAAATTTATTTGTATAGCGCTTTTCACAATACATATTGTTTCAAAGCAGCTTTACAGAAAGTGCATTTCAGAAATGTACATAGAGAAATACAGTTAGTTAATCATGTATTGATTTAGGGCATAAACATCGCCAGCGTCGAGTCGTCTCTTCACAGGCGCCGAGTCATCTCTGCACGGGTGTTGGAGAATCTGTAGTTTCCATGAGAGGCTGGATACAAACTGGAGCTGACGATCTGTATTTACCTCGGGACTAGCGTCCCGAGATAACAACAGAAAAGCATATGGGAAATAATTAGCGTAGCTGCTGTTCGCAATATTAATGCATTCAATCTGATTCAACTGTAGTATAAAAATGTAAGTATTATGTGAATGCCTGGCTGAAGAGATGCGTCTTTAATCTAGTTTTAAACTGGGACAGCGAGTCTGAGCCTCGAACAATATCAGGAAGGCCATTCCACAGTTTAGGAGCTAAATGTGAAAACGCTCTCCCTCCTTTAGTGGACTTAGATATCCTAGGAATGACCAGAAGCCTCGAATTTAGTGATCTTAAAGAGCGCGATGGATTGTAGGGCGATAGAAGTTCCGTTAAATACACGGGAGCTAAACCATTTAGGGCTTTATAGGTCAGTAGCAATACTTTGTAATTGATACGGAACTTTATAGGTAACCAATGTAGAGACGACAGAATTGGTGTTATATGATCATATTTTCTTGATCTAGTAAGAACTCTAGCGGCGGCATTTTGGACTAACTGTAGCTTGTTTATTGAGGATGCAGGACAACCAGCTAATAAGGCATTACAGTAATCTAGTCTCGAGGTCATGAATGCATGAACTAACTTTTCTGCATCAGAAACTGATAGCATGTTACGTAGCTTAGCAATGTTTCTAAGGTGGAAAAAGGCTGTTCTTGTAACATATGAAATATGATTTTCAAAAGACAAGTTGCGGTCTAATATAACACCCAGGTCTTTTACTGTAGAGGATAAAGTAACAGGACACCCTTCTAAATTAAAGTTGTATTGTAAGAGGTTTTGTGGGCAGTTTTTTGGACTAATAAGTAATACCTCCGTTTTATCTGAATTTAATAGCAGAAAATTACATGTCATCCAGTATTTTATATCTTTAACACACTCTGTTAATTTAGATAATTTAGCGTTTTCATCTGGTCGTGATGAAATATATAATTGAGTGTCATCAGCATAACAGTGGAAATTAATTCCATGTTTTCTTATAATATTACCAAGTGGCAGCATATATATTGAGAATAGTAGAGGGCCTAACACAGATCCTTGCGGTACACCGTAGTTTACTGACGTTATCTTCGATTTTTCCCCATTTACGCAGACAAAATGGTAGCGGTCTGATAAGTATGATCTGAACCAGCTTAATGCCTGTCCCTGAACACCAGTGTAGTTTTGTAGTCGGTCTAAGAGTATTGTGTGATCTATAGTATCGAACGCAGCACTAAGATCAAGTAAAACTAGTATTGAGATACAGCCTTGGTCAGAAGCTAAAAGTAAATCATTTGTGATTTTAACGAGCGCAGTTTCTGTGCTATGATGCGGTCTGAATCCAGACTGAAACTTTTCATAGATATCATTTTCTTGCAAGAAAGAGCACAGTTGAGCGGACACAACTTTTTCTAGTATTTTAGACATAAATGGAAGATTTGAAATGGGTCTGTAATTTGCTAGGTTATTATGATCTAATTGTGGTTTCTTAATAAGAGGTTTTATAACTGCCAACTTGAATATTCTTGGAACATGACCTAAGGATAAAGACGAGTTAATAATATTGAGAAGAGGCTCTTCCACTACAGGTAACACTTGTTTCAGTAGTTTAGTTGGTATTGGATCTAATAAACACGTTGTTGGTTTAGATGCAATGATAAGTTTATTTAACTCTTCCTGTCCTATAGTTGCAAAGCGCTGTAATTGTTCTTGCGGGGTGATAATTGAGGCTGAATCATAAGACACCATTAAAGATTGTACATTTACAATTGTGTTTCTGATGCTTTCTATTTTCTCAGTGAAGAAATTCATAAAATCATTACTACTACACTGTGACGGAATATTTTGCTCCGGTAACGTCTGTTTATTTGTTAGTCTAGCGACGGTGTTAAATAAAAACCTAGGATTATTTTGGTTGTTTTCTATTAGTTTGCGGAGATGCTCAGCCCTGGCTGCTTTTAGGGCCTTTTTATAACGTGACATACTGTCTTTCCATGCGATTCTAAAGACCTCTAGATTAGTTTGTTTCCATTTACGCTCTAAATTACGAGTTTCTCTCTTTAGAACATGCGTAACACTGTTGTACCACGGTGCTTTAGTTTTCTCTCTAACCTTTTTTAATCTAATTGGTGCAACGATGTCTAATGTACTAGAGAAAATGGTGCTCATAGTGCTAGTCATTTCCTCTAGTTCATCTGTTTGTTTGGGTTCACTGAGCAGCTGAGACAGATCAGGTAAGCTATTTGAGAAATGATCTATAGTTGTTGGAAGGATTGTTCTGCCTGGTCGATAACGCGGCGCAACATGACAAATTTCAGCGGTACGTAGTATGCAAGTGACCATGTAATGGTCAGTGACTTCATCACTTTGCGGTATGATATCTATATCGGTTGGATCGGCTCCATGTGATATAATTAAATCTAGCGTATGATTAAGACGATGAGTGGGACCAGTTACGTTTTGCTTGACCCCAAAGGAGTTTAATAAATCTGTAAACGCAGCCCCTAACGCATCATTTGAATTATCTACGTGTATGTTAAAATCTCCAACAATTAATGCTTTATCGACATTGACCAAAAGATCTGAGAGAAAGTCTGCAAACTCTTTTAGGAAATCAGCGTAAGGCCCTGGCGGTCTATATACAGTAGCCAAGGCTAGAGATAATATGGATTTCTTTCTTACATCTAAGAGAGTAACATTTAGCACAAGTACTTCAAACGAATTAAACCTGTGACCTGTTTTCTGAGTAACAGTAAGAATATCTTTATAGATTATAGCAACACCACCGCCACGACCAATCAGACGGGGCTCATGCTTGTAACAGTATCCAGGAGGAGTAGACTCATTAAGACCGAAATAATCATTTGGTTTAAGCCAGGTTTCAGTAAGGCAAAGTACATCGAAACTATTATCTGTGACCATTTCATTTACAATAACCGCCTTAGGTGTAAGCGATCTGATGTTTAAAAGACCTAGCTTTATAAATTGTTTTTGTTCACTAATATTGAGATTTTCTGGTTTAATCACAATTAGATTTTTCTTAGATCCTGCAGTAGATTTATTATTTGATCTCACTAAACGAGGAATAGACACAGTTTCAATATAATGTTCTACATTGGTACTTATATCAATTAAGTTTGGACAGCAAAGAGTGTGATTTGGACTTTGACTTACTAGTCATATGGTGTGTAGCGTCTTGGAGATGTTGTCCGACAGAAGAGCCGCTCCGATTCTGCTGGGGTGAAGGCCATCAGCACGGAAGAGCCTAGGTCGCTCCCAGAACAGATTCCAATTATTTACAAAGAGCAGTCTCTGTTCATTACACCATGACATTAACCATTCATTTAGAGCAAATAATCTACTGAACCTTTCGTGTCCTAGTCGGTAGGTGGGAAGCGGTCCAGACACGATGATCGTTGTTTCAGGCGATGTACTGTGTACCGTCTCGATCAGGCTCCTGTAGTCCTTCTTCAGAACCTCCGACTGCCGTAGCCTGATGTCGTTCGTTCCTGCGTGCAGCACGACAGCTCCGACGGGCTCGTCACCGTTCAGAATCCCGGGAACCTGTGCAGCGACATCGAGAACACGAGCACCAGGAAAGCAGTGAGTGCGAACCTTACCTTTACCTATGGTAGCACGGACATGCCGGACGATGGAACTGCCGATGATCACAGCGTCGCGTTCCGTCTCGCGTAGAGGGGAGAAGCGGTTCCGGGTGGAGATCTCGAAGGCCGGGAGGGGCGGAGAGGTCCTAGCTCTGGTCCTGGCCCGCGTCTTCCGCTGTGGAATCACCCAGGGTCCATGTTGTTGTGTCGGTGCCGGAGTGAATGAAACCAGGGATGATCGCATCCTGGGCAGAGAAACACACGGAGTAGACGAGGTCGGAGTCAAAAGGTTACTAACCACTGACTTGTGAGCATCGGCGCGTGATGTTTCAAGCGCGAAACGTCGATCTCGTAGCTCGGCCTGTCTCTCTAGTAGGTCGCGGATCTGCTTCTCCACGGATTCCAGCTCTAACTGCACAGAATGCAGCTCGAAGGTGTCCTCACCTGCACTCAAAGGTAACGTTAGACACACATCCGTTATATTCGCCATTATAGCAGATGTGCTATAATGGCGAATTATAGCTTTCAGTGATACGGGTGTAAATAAGTCGATCGATAGGCGCGACCACGCGTGTAATGCTAGCGGGCTAAGGCTAGTAGCGGAAGTTCGAAAGGTTGGATATATGTAGCGATATCAGAGCAATCCGATTGTTTTTTAAGGAGAATAGTATTCCAGATATGTTCACACGCTATAAAAATGAAAAAGTTCGTTTGTAAAAGAGTGTAAAGAAGAAAAACAAGGTTTCTGAATTAATTCGACGGAGCTCCAAACACAACAACGCACTCAGTCGCGACGCATGCGCAGTTGACAATCAGCCGGAAGGAAGGCTTTTTGTGTGTCTATCATTGGATATTCCCCCTAAAGTTACCAAACAATTGGATAAAATGCCTTTTGATTTTATATGGAAAAACAAGCCACATTATTTGAGAAAAGAAATTTTATGCAACCCCAAAGATCATGGTGGTTTAGAGGTTTTGAGTTATGACGCTTTGAACAATGTATTTAAAATAAATTGGCTTATTCAGTATTTAAAAAATAAAGACAGTATTTGGTGAATTCCTTTCCTAACTATCTATTTAAACAATTGGGCGACCTCTCATTTTTATTGAAGTGTAATTATTCAATTGAAAAAATAGCAAACTTTAATAAACAAGCTCTCATGGCCTGGACTCGGGCCTACAAACATCACTTCTCACCTAGGAGAGATTATATTTGGCACAACAAAGACATCCTTTACAAAAATAAATCTCTCTTTTTTGATTACTGGTTTGAAAACAATATTATATTAGTTAGTTAGTCAGCTTTTGAATAATGATGGAAATGTATTAACATAGAGAATTTTTGAGTAAATTTAAAATACCAGTCAGACCTAAAGACTTTGCAGTTGTAATGGATGCAATTCCCAGGAAAGTATTGATCCTTCTTAGAAATGCATCACAGGAGGAAGATCTACATTTGACAGATATCATGGGTGAAATATTTCTTGGTAATACAAATATTTTACAAAATAAAGTCTCAAATAACTACATTAGGAATATACTTAATAATATTGTTTACCCTCCAGCTCGTTTTTTCTGGTCATCTGTTTTCGGAGATGTAAATTGGCGTAATGATGGCGAACAGTAGATCAATTCTACATTAATAACAAAGTAAAAGAAGTCTCTTTTAAAATAATGCATAGAATATATCCAGTAAAACATGTGCTGGAACGTTTTAAATTAGATATTGATTACTCCTGCAATTTTTGTAAAGGTGAAAAGGAAACAATTTTTCATTTATTTTTCCATTGCATACATACAAAAATATTTTGGATTGATGTGGAGTGTTTAATTAAGAACAAATTGAACATTGATTTACAGCTGAGTGGATCTGACATAATGATACACTTCAATGATAATGGGATTGAGAAAGATAAGGTATACATACAATTGCTAATATTAATGGGGATGTTTCATATTCATAAAAGGAAATGGTCTGACTCCAAACCTCATTTTTCTTGCTTTAAAAATGATTTTAAGCTTTATTGTTCTGTTTTGTGTGATTGCACAAGTAAAAAGGCAATTAGAGCTTATAGCATTGTAAGCAGGGATGATGTTGTATAAAATAGCACCTTTTTCTGTTGTTTGTAATACTTTTTTTGTTTTACTTTGAATGATTATGTCTCATTGTATTGTTCTGGTTCATGGCATTAATAATAATAATAATAAAAAGTCCCATCACTAGCGGTGTGTGTAAAGAGCTGAAGACGAGAGTCCTGCGGATTCCCCCCCACAGCTCAGAGGATCTGACGTCACAGCAGCGCGGTGAGACTCGCTCAACTAGTTATAATAAAATCTCCATTATGATATCAGTCGATAAACAAACACTTCTGGGATGTTTCATAACGCAGACTTTACCTAACCCTAACCCTAACTAGTAAGTTAAGAGAGTTTGAAAGATCATTTTCATACAGTAACTTCTGGTTTCTGTGTGTAAATCGTCCTCCAAAATGTCCAGCGGTGTCTTTAATGTTTTTACTTCAGTGTCATTAAAGCTTTGTGGGTTTACATTAAGACAGAAGTATGCCTTAATCTAGTTAATCGTGCATTTCTTTTCTTTTATTCCACAGCTGATGTGTGCAGTTTTTTATTGCTTGCATTAAAATAATTTCCTCTTGTTTTGTTTTTTAATCGCAGTCTTTTTCTTCTGCCATTCATGCTTATCAGCGCCATGCAATCTTAAGCTTTTCTTGGTTCAGCTGCACGCAGTCTGAAAAGGTTTATTGGCAGTTTAATAAAATAAAAGAGCCTTTCTAAGAGCCATCGTTTAAGCTGTTGACTTTTCTACCTTGAGAAAGAACTTTAAACGAACAACTTAAAAGGGCCTGACAAATCATGACATAAGACTGACATCACTCACAACATACCGATGAACAAATATAACGTCTGATGTTTGCATACGTGCATACCAGTATACCATTACGACATTCTTCGTGAATAAACATGACCTCGGATGTTTGTATACATATATACCAACGTACCATCACGTCACATATGCAAATATAAGGCTTCTTCGACTTCATGCAGCTCTGCGCAGACCGATCGGTGGCTGACTTGAAGCATTGCATGCCGGTTAGAAATTTTGTCCGACTTGATACAGCCAGAGAATGTCTAATACGGGGAGAAGTGCCACTCTCAGTAAACTTCCGGTTGCAGTTCCACTCTGGCTCCACATGAGGGCGCTCACAGGACGAGTGCAGAATGAATGGAGGTCTATGAAGCTATACCCCTCGAAATCTATAATTTATTGTCTAGTAATTTGAATGTTGTATTCAAAAGGAGATGCAAAGACATTACACATTGCTGGGTGTTAGATTTTTTAGAGTTTTTAGATTTGCTAGGTGTTAGAGTCACAATTAGTTCATGCTTTCATGACATCAAGGCTAGATTATTGTAATGCTCTACTGGGTGGTTGCCCTGCACGCTTAATAAACAAACTACAGCTAGTTCAAAACGCAGCAGCTCGAGTTCTTACTAGAACCAGGAAGTATGACCATATTAGCCCAGTTCTGTCAAAACTGCACTGGCTCCTTATTAAACATCGCATCAATTTTAAAATATTGCTGATTACTTACAAAGCACTAAATGGTTTAGCTCCGCAGTACTTGAGCGAGCTCTTAACGCATTATACTCCTTCACGTCTATTGCGATCTGAAAATTCCGGCCAGTTGATAATACCTAGAATATCAAAATCGACTGCTGGTGGTAGATCCTTTTCCTATTTAGCACCAAAACTCTGGAACAGCCTTCCTACCATTGTCCGGGAAGCAGACACACTCTGTCAGTTCAAAGCTAGATTAAAGACACATCTCTTTGACATAGCATACACATAACACATTATAGACTTCTATAATTCAATATTAGGCTGCATAGATTAGGTCAGCTGGAACCGGGAACACTTCCCATAAATCCTGATGTACTTGTTACATCATGAGAAGAATGGCATCTACGCTAATTTTAGTGTCTGTGTTTATCCCGAGGTTTTCCCGCAGCCTGCCGGATCCAGGCCGTATCCAGATCTGACGAAGGCCCTTCGCCTGGACCCGATGACAACGCAGTGCTGAAGTGCCAACTAGTCTCTCCCTATGGAGGATTCCTTTCCCACTCTACAGATAAAGCGTCGTCGGGAAACTCAGTTTGCGTATCTACCCCGAATTGATAAAATAAAATAAAATTCTGAATATAAGGAAACACCAGTAATTTGTTTAGGCTTGGTTTGTAGGGAATTCCAAACCTGCACACATATATTCAAATGCACATAACTATAGAACCAATTCTTAATGCGCATGTGAACGCCATCAGCGTTTCTCACAGGATCGCGTTTAAAGTCTGTGTAGAGGGAATGGTGTCGTCTTAGCGGCCCCTAATTTAATAACAAATGATCGTTGCGACGGAAGCGAATCAATCAAAACCAACTTTAGCTGGAAAATAACTTTATTAAAGAACCGCTATAAAGCCAAAACAATCTTACGTTAAATTATACATTTATCTCTGTAAAGCTGCTTTGAGACAATCTACATTGTTAAAAGCGCTATATAAATGAAGATGACTTGACTTGACTTGACTTAATTGCTTTAAAAAGTCTTTTAAAATGTCAATGACGTCACACACATCGTACGACCATAGATACTGCTTTACGGCAATCCTTCAGTCACTTTGGTGCTTTCAGCTCTGCACTTTCTTTTCTCTCGAGGCATCGACAACACAGCTGACACAGGTAAACACACAACACAGCTGACACAGGTAAACACACAACACAGCTGACACAGGGAAACACACAACACAGCTGACACAGGGAAACACACAACACAGCTGACACAGGCAAACACACAACACAGCTGACACAGGCAAACACACAACACAGCTGACACAGGTAAACACACAACACAGCTGACACAGGGAAACACACAACACAGCTGACACAGGCAAACACACAACACAGCTGACACAGGCAAACACACAACACAGCTGACACAGGGAAACACACAACACAGCTGACACAGGGAAACACACAACACAGCTGACACAGGGAAACACACAACACAGCTGACACAGGTAAACACACAACACAGCCGACACAGGCAAACACACGTGCTAGAAGAGTTGTTGTTTTGTTTGTTTCTGGTCCCACTTTGGATGCCACAATGCCATCAAGTGGTATCTCTGGTCAACAACAACTCAACCTGTAAGAAATCGAAAGGACATAAGTACTCGTTCATTCAACTTTCGACCTATAACCCATGTTGAACTTGCAAAACCTACAATCAAATCTGAGATTTCTCAACGGCAATCGGGTGAAAGAGACACATTTAGCCGTCTAGCCCCATAGACTCCCATTCATTCTGCACTCATGGGCGATCGCCCCCAGTGGAGCTCTGGTGGAACTACAACCAAAGTTCGGTACAATAGGACTTAATAGGGAGTGGCCAAGCTCTCCGTAGACGGGCTCTGATACAGTGCCGACGGGATCTTTTTCGGGATCTTTGGAGGACTAAAGAGATCGGAGCTTTAAATTTAATATCTAAATTTCTATAATTAATTTTTCCACACCGAGAGTGAGGACGGGGCCTTGATTTCGCGGATTTACTTCCTGCTCACGACTGCGCAGGTCTGGCCCCGAGATCGCCACTGCGCAGACTCAAGCCCCAAGATGTCAGCGCCATATCGGGACACTGGCGGCTTCACTTCTCACGAAGATGGCGGAGAGAGCAGACGCATTGTGAATAGCTCAGAGTAGCAAAGCCTTGAAAATCAACGGAATGAACTTTTAACTCAACAAAACCCTGAAATATCAGATGTAAAACCGTAGGGAACTTATCATAATAATTCAGAAACGTGTGAGTGACCCTGAGCACCTCCTGGAGTACAATATTGCAGACCATAACATGGCTAGCACAAAAGCTAATGCTAAATTGAAGGCTCTCCAAGAACACGACTATGGTGGTCCAGAAAGGATGGAAACTAACACCAGAGGAACCAAAAACACCTTAGCATCTCCTTCCAAACCACCAGCACCACAGAAGAAGTCAAAACCAGACGACGTCGTGACTGCTGGAGCCCATGCTGAAGACGCCTCTAACGCTGGATCCTGCTATCGGCACTCTTCAAAACATGATGCAGGACTTCACAGCGGAGCTAAAGCAGAACACGCTGACCATAGCCAACATCGCGAAAGCGGTAGAGTTTATCTCTGCCGAAATCAAAGAATGTAAAACACAGTGCCAAAAACTGCACGTCGAGGTGAAACAACTCAAAGAGGAGAACACAGATCGGGGGAAAGAGCAGCAGAGTTGGAGCGTTATAAAAGAAGAGGGAACCTGCGAGTAAATGGCTTACAGGAGGGAAAAGACGAAAACACACGACCACTCATCTCTGATATCATCGGAAAGATTGTGCCACACTGGAGGGAGAAGATGGATTTCATCCTGGATTCGGTGCACCGACTGGGGCCGAGTAACACCAGCCGCCCTCGTCAGATCATCACGCAGTTCACAGGACGCCACTTCAGGGACGAACTCTGGCGGATCACCAAACTTCCCCCGTCTGCAAGCATCTCAACATCCGCTTCGCAGAAGACCTCACCAAGGAAGACAGAGAGGCACGGAGGGCTGTGTGGCCGAAAGCTGAACAGGCAAGGAAGGCAGGACTAAAGACAGTGTTCCCCCCATGCTTTCATTAATGGACAAAGAGGCTCACCATAGACACATCTATCCAGGGTTTCTGAATCCCGAAAACAAGTGAGTTTGAATGAAAATTCTCGGGGTTTTGCTACTATTACAAACCCCTGATAGGAAACTTCTACTGTTGTTTTAAGTAAGTTCAGCAATACGTTGTTGTTGATTGTTTATTCATTTGTTTTTGTTCTATGTTGTTTAAAGAGTAACATTTCTCTAGTTTCTGCAAGGGGTTTAAGAAACATGACAAAGAGAAAAAGTATTTTCTTATTTTGTAAAGGGAAGAAGTCAAATATAATTTTTTTGCAGGAAACACATTCTGAGGTTGATGATGTTATATGTTGGTCTAAACAATGAGGAGATGAAGCTTACTTTAGCCACGGCACTTCAAGGTCAGCAGGAGTCGCCATCCTCCTAAGTAACTTCAGAGGTCATATTGTGTCCCATATGGCAGATGAATTTGCTCACTGGCTGATTCTTATCATACACATAGATGGTCTGAAATTCATCTTAGTCAACATTTATGGATATAACATCAGTAGAGAAAACCGAAACCTACTTGAACAAATTGGTTTACATTTAGACAATCTCAAATGAACACACTCAACTGATAACATCATCATTGGAGGCGATCTAAACCTAGTTCATGATTTTTTTAATTACAAATATACTTGCAGATACTCTGCCAGTCATCCAAACACCATATTCACGAACTTTTGCGAAAAACTAAATTTGGCTGATACTTGGAGACACTTAAATCCAGAAATATCTAAATACTTCTGGTTTAGCTCAAGCCACAATTATAAATCCAGAACTGATCATTGGTTAATGGGAAATAATTTGCTATTTTATAATATTAGCTCTGATATTTCTTCTGCACCACTAACAGATCATAGTGTTATTTTACTACAGATCAAACCCAATGACAACAATGTCCACTCACACACATATTGGAAGTTCAATTCCAGTCTGCTCAAAAATAATGACTACTGCCAAAAAATCTAATTATTAATTAAAGAAAATGCCAATTCTGAGGAGCTCACAACTGCTACCAAAAAGTGGGAATTCCTAAAATATAAAATACGCCAATTTACCATCTCATTCAGTAAAATAATTAAAAAAGATAGTGAAAAACAAGAAGTAGACATTATTAATCAGTTCAATATGTACTGCAATAGGCCAAACCCAACTGAAGACGATAGACAGAAGATATTAAACATCCAACCAAAACTAGATGAAGTTCACAGTCGTAAGGCCCAAGGGGGCTTTATTAGATCCAGAGCTAAGTGGATAGAGGGGGGGGGGGGAACAATTCAGCGTATTTCTGTGGTGTTGAAAAAAGAAGACAGGAAAAAAATAGCATCAGATCCCTGATGGTTGATAATAATGAAGTCACAGATAAAAAATTGATCTCTTCAGAAATATGGAAATTCTATAGCCAGCTCTATAGCTCAAAATTTTCTAGCGTGGACTGTCAACATTTTTTTCAGGATATAGCAAAACATATTCCAAAAATAGAGGATGGCCTCAAACAAACATGTAATAATCAAATAACAATTCCAGAACTTGACGCAGTAATTGGTCGTCTCTCTCTTAACAAAGCCCCCGGATCCGACGGTCTCACAGGTGACTTTTACAGACATTTGGGTAGATTTAAGAGACCTGCTGCTACAAGTCTTTACTCAAATATTTGAAACATGTGTGCTTCCACCAACAATGAGACATGGAGTTATCGTCTCAATTCCAAAACCTGGGAAAGATCCCAGAATTATAGATAACAGAAGACCCATTACACTCAGAAATTCAGACTACAAACTCCTAACTTACATCTTTGCTTCTTGTCTTCAAACAGGGATTTCAGATCTTATTGCAGATACACAGTCAGGGTTCTTAAAAGGAAGGTCAATACATAATAATATAAGATTGGTAATGGACATCATTGAGTGTAGAAGCCAAATAGAGGATGATGGTTTCCTTCTCTTTCTAGACTTCTATAAAGCATTCGACTCCGTGGAGCATCCATTTATTCTTTCGCCGCTCGAACACTTTGGCTTTGGAGTCAAATTTAGAGAATGTGTTGGTGGATTATATCGAGATATTAATAGCTGTGTCCTATTACCTAGTGGTACCACCCCAAGCTTCAAGATTAATGTGGGTATTCCTCAAGGTTGCCCCATCTCACCATACCTGTTCATCTTAGCCACAGAAATGCTAGCAATCTATATTAAAAACTGTAATGATATTAAAAACCTTAATGTACTTGGCACAGAAATAATAATCAGCCAACTAGCGGACGACACAACAATATTCTTAAAAGATAGATACCAACTATTTCCAAAATTGAAAAATTCTCAAAAGCCTCAGGTCTAACATTAAACTTAAAAAAGTGTGAATTGCTGGCTGTACACGACACTTCACTGAAAAACATCTGTAATATCCCTATTAAATCAGAAATCAAATACCTACGGATTTACATCTCCAAGGACCAAAAACAAAGCCAGCTTCTGAATGTAGAAAATAAAATTAAAGAATGCAAATCAAGACTAAATATATGGCTACAGAGGGACCTATCAATACTAGGCCGAATTTCCCTATAACTAAGATGAATGTTTATCAAGATGTTCTTGCCCAGCCTACTCCAATGCCACTCCAAACAAACTGATTACATCTATCAACCTAATCAACCTGAACTTCATTTGGAGAAACAGACCACATTATATGAAGAAAAGCAATATGGTTAAAGACACAAGGATGGAGGAGGACTAAAAGTTATTGATTTTGACTTCCTTAATGGAACCTTAAAAATAAACTGGTTAAAATCTTGGATCAAACACAGCAACTCCTTTTGGTATTGTATTCCAAAGACCTTATTCAAGAGAATTGGAGGATTAGAATTTCTTATTAGAGCGGACTTTAGTGTTAACAAATTACCTATATCATTGTCAGAGTTTCACAAACAAACACTCCTGTATTGGAAAATGTTATACGTACGTAACTTCTCACGCCACACATCTGTACTCTGGAACAGCAGATATATTTTGCACAGCAACACATCTCTGTTCTTTGAGGATTGGTGTGGGAGAAATATATGGTCCATAGCCGACTTAATGGATACCGACGGACAGTTTTTAAATTATGAAAAATTTTCCATCAAATATAATTTCAAACCCTTAAAATCAGACTTTACTAAATTACATAAAGCACTAGCCCAATAATTTGTCCTTCTAACAAGAAACATTTTGGCATATTATCCGATACAACCACAATTGGCCCCACTATCAATTCAAGGGATCTTTGTTCTGGATAAAAAAAATGCACTAACCACTTTATTAGAAATTGTTTTATTGATTATATTTACCCTAAAAGGCCAAATAAAAATAACATCCTACAAAAATGTGATAAATATTCAATCACTAAATTAAGAACAATGTATCTAACACTCCCTATACCTCCTAAAGTGAAAGAAACGCACTTCAAAGTAATGAACAACATTTACCCCTCTAAAGAGTTACTGAGACTTGGATTTGGTATAGATGATTATACATGTACATTCTGTGAAAATGATGGCGAAACTACGGACCATGTGTTTTTCTCATGTAATGTGATACAGATATTTTGGTGTGATATACATAAATGGGTTAAGCAACAGATGTCTTCATTCCCAAACTCTGTCTCCAGTGACGCCATAACATTTGGATTGATATTGCAAAGCAAGGGTGATGAGCTCTGTACTAATACAACTGTGTGTCTAGCTAAATTCTTCATTCACAAATGTAGAATTGTGAAATCATCTCCCAAATTTGTTTTTTAAAAAAAATGAATTTAAACTGTATATGAAATCCTTAAAAACTCTGAAAGGTATAATACCCTAAAACACGTCCCAGCTGAGGTTAATAGCTGAACAATGACTGAATTCTCCCCTTATGTTAAGTTATAATTTCTTACGGGTTTTTTTTCTATTTAAATTTGTTTATATGAATGTTTCTTTTCCTTTTATAAATCATCCTTATTTTTGTTACTAAGACTACATATATATTTCCTGTTTGTATTAAGAGCTGCTCCCTCTGGCTATATCTTCTCTGTATCCTATTCTGAAGAAACGGATTTTATGCAGCCATGTTTGCTTGTAAATCTTGATATTTTCAATAAAAAAATGAATAAAAAGGACGAAAGAGGACCAGGCCCGGACATGTATAGGCTATTTTGTTTTAGTTTATGCAGCAGTCGTCCGTGAGGGGCTGCCAAATTTCGTATTGTTGTTTGTTTATTTTTGCAATAAAGTTTATTCTGAAAAAATAAACTTCTCACCAATGGAAGAGAGCGAAGGGGCGTCATCCATATTTTTTTACAGTCTATGTTTTTTTTTTATTGTACAATTATTCATGTACAAACAATATGGCAATATTAATAAATCTTTATATAAAAACATACAAGACAGGTGCATGAAAGAACCACAAATACACACAAAAGAAAAAAAAATGAAATAAATAAATAAATAGAATTAAGGGGCTAAGGTTTTTCTTTTAAATCATTCTTCTATGGTGGAAAAAAGACTAATTGCGTTTTTTTAATCACTTTGAGGGCTTTTATATAAGAAACAAATTCACCATGAAATGCACAGAACATTGGTTTCATCTTTAGATATTATGATTTGTGAACATAAAATTTTCCAAGCATGAGGATATTTTTTACAGTCTATGGTTGACACGGTCAAAATCACGCGTTTCGTTTAAAGACTTTTGACCCCGATCGCCTGCCATACTCTCTCTCTCTCGTTACACATAGAAAGTGAAAGCAAAGGCTTCTATCAGAGCCCGCCATATTAGACATTCTCTGCTTCTATACTCTTTGGTGAAAGTAAGTTTTCCTGTCGCCATTGTAAGCAGGAGAAATGCGAAAAATACGACACGGAAAAAACAGAACATCCAAGTGTTTATCAACCATTATAAAGGCATTTAAGTGTAGTTTTATGATGTTAAAGCTGGAGGATTTGAGATCCTGTGTCTTGTAAAAGTTTGATCAAGGTGAGTGTTCATGTGTGACTTTCTCATATTAATATGAATCTCTGGACGACATTTTACGTGATTGTTTGATATGAAATCTTAAATAAAGGTTTTAAATTTTTCACTTCAATGTTTCCTTTGTGTTTCGTGATGTTTGTGATTCTCCAGAAATTTAGCTTATGTGTAAACATACTTAGGCCAATTCATACAAACGTCAACAAACACGTTTTTTTTTTTTTTAATCGGATCAGTGTGTGTCGATGTGGGTCGGGGTTTGTTTTCTTTTTCACCCGAACATCAACGGTCGACTTGTGTGTGTGAAAAGGCCCTGTGAGCTTGAGTTAACGCAGTCACATGATCCTTTTCTCCCACACTCCAGATATGTTCAGCTAAATTATGAAGGTTGTTTAATTTAATCATTTAATTTAGTGTGTGAATGTTTCTTCATTCAGAGTCAGTGGAGGAGATCAAACTCATCAGATTCTCCTGCAGCTTCATCATGGCTGATTCAGAAGGATCCAGAGATGGAGATTGTTCTCCAGGATGCAGGTACTTTCAACAAACATTACATTACCATTACCCCCACACCTCCACCCCTCCCCACACACACACACACACACACAAACAGATCAAAGACAGTTACAGAAAAAAGATGATTTTTTTAACTATTTTTTTTTAAACTAAAATGAAATATTCAGTAAAAAGATAATTGTTTCCTCAAAGTACTTTTTGATGCAGGATAAATGTATTCACAGTAATCTAAAGAATTAAACTGAATCTGTTCTCTGTTCCAGTTCAGTCCAGCAGAAGAGCTCAAACCCAGAGTCCAGCTGTGTGTCTATGAAGAGTAACCGCTCTATGGATCTGCCAATAATGTTTAAGAGTGGAGACAAACGGCCTGATCTCAGGTATATCACTTCTATAAAAGATGTGCTTATAGTGCGACACTTTTGAATTAGAATCATAATTTTTCTCAGTCAGTCAGTCTAATACTAGCAATGACATCAAGTAAATGTAAGCTGAGATCTTTTCCACCTTTATATAATGGAGTAGGTGTAAAACTGAGTGGATTTTTTAACTGCTGGTTCAGGGCCGTATTTTTCAAGCTTCTCAAAGAGTCATTTTAGTCTTAAAGGGTTAGTTCACCCACAAATGAAAATTCTGTCATTAATTACTCTCCCTCATGTCGTTCCAAACCCGTAAGACTTTTGTTCATCTTCAGAACACAAATGAAGATATTTTTGATGAAACCTGAGAGCTTTCTGTCCCTCCACTGACTGCAACGTCATTGCAACTTTCAAGGACCAGAAAGGTAGTAAAAACATTGTTAAAATAGTCCATGTGACTCCAGTGGTTGGTTTGATTCGTGGTTCATCATTGGTTGTTCGTTTAACGTTCTTTCTCAAGGTAGAAAAGTCAACAGCTTAAACGATGGCTCTTAGAAAGGCTCTTTTACTTTAGAAAACTGCCAAAAAACCTTAAAAAGCAAAACAAGAGAAAATTATTTTAATGCAAGCAAAAAAAAAAACTGCACACATCAGCTGTGGAATAAAAGAAAAGAAATGCACAATTAACTAGATTAAGGCATACTCCTGTCTTAATGTAAACCCTAAAGACAAGTTTATGGGTAAATAAATGAATAATAATAAAAAAATAAATCAGGTCTCAACATTAAGCCTTTTCATTTGATCGTCCTTAGTTCAGTCATTCACTTGTCCGAGTAAAAACATTTGATTGTCCAGGAATAAAAATATATTTTTTTGTGTGTGTGTTTAAATATAATTTATTCTGAATCAATATTCTCATCACTGGTCAGTCAGCTTTTTGACATATATAAATCGGCATATTTATGATATTTTAACCTTTATAAAGGGCATTTTCCCCTCATCCCTAATTGATTCCCTAATCGCTTATTTCCCTAATCGCTTCCCTAATGCGTCATCTTTCATTTAAAATTCTTAAATTTCATCAATAAATTAAAATAGAATAAGAAGATGCTAAAGGGATGTTACCAATCAAATTAAACTGCATTAAATAATGTAATGAGATTATTTTAAATATTTTTTGAATATACAATTAAGAAATTTTGGAAAGACTGATACTTTTAAACACGAAACTAAACCGCCAGTAGGAGGCGGCAGGAGACCGAGTCATTGAGTCATTTATTCAAACGAATCATTCAAACGGCTGATTCATTCAGGGATGAGGCAGTTGTAAATGAATAGGAATTCATTGAATCTTTGACTCAACCGATTCGTTCAAAACACTGAATCATTCAGGAATGAAACACAGTTGAGTTTTCCTTTGAGATACGCTGTGGTTCTTCTAGGATCTTTTTTTACACTATTTTCGCTGCTGAAATAGAGCAAAAAATGTCAATATTGTGTCTAAAATTCAAGTGACTTAATATTAATGACTTGTTTATTGAACTGCAATATGAAATAAGTGTCACATTTTCAATTGTGATGGTATTCAGTGCTCTTGGTCGTATGATGTTAATGTTACTTGACAAGCGTAAATGTCGAGCCTGTAATACATATTAAAACATGTTTTAAATATGTACTAATTTCATTATAGCACTCATCATCAGCCTGCAGCTTCCAAGACAATGTTTACTGTAAACAACACAGAGACAGAACACAATTCACGCGTTTCGTTTAAAGACTTTTGTCCCCGATCGCCTTCCATTCGGGCGTACGCGCTCAGAGAAAGTGCATCATGTCAGAACAGAACGCTAATGAAATGTTTACCCGGCAAAGCTTTAAAGCACGAGCAAATAATGAACTTTTGTGATTGCGAATAAGTGCAGAGTCCTGTGAGTGTAACTCTAGCGCTGCGTTAACATGTGATGTGAGTTTTACAGTATTGGGACTGAGCGCCAGAACTGCAGCTGATAGAATGTGATACTACCATATTTCTTCAAAAGCAGATCGTGGAGACATTAAATCATCCACGATCAAAAATCGTGATATCGCATAAGCACAAGTATAAACCGACTGTTATCATGTCTGAAAACACACACAAGTAACGGAGTTTACAAAACTGTATCGCACGCGTGCTACAGTGGGACATTTATTCATCGCACAGACCAATCTTTTCGTAACTGTACAGCCCTGCAATGAGTATCACAATGTATTCTTTTGAAAATTATTTATTGAATGATTATTAGTGTTGAATGTAAACTCCTCTTAGGAATTTCACCATTCAATGGGAATTTATCTGAGCATATTCTTAAATAAGGAAATCTATTCAGTGATTGGTCCATGCCTATGTCATCATCCAAAATCCCGTTTGTGGCACAGCAAAGTGTTGTGAATCATCTCTAAGACTGACACTTAAGATTTAGTCCTACACTTCACTTAAATTACGACTGAGATGCTTGATAACTAACTTCTAAGCACAGCTTTGAGCCAAGAGTTGTTTTACTCTTAAGTCCATTCTTAGCAGTGTTCTTGTGAGTAATTCTCAGAGGCTTGATAAATACGGGTTCAGATTTGTTGAAAGCTTCACGGTGTCTGGTCAGAACAGAGATGTTTCACAGCAAGAGTAGCGTTACTAGAGTACAGTAAGGTGGTTTATCTTTAAAGCTCAGCTAAACATTGGTCTCTTTAGTCGGTTGAGCCTTCGTCCTCCATTGTGCCTTTGAGAAGAGTCATGTGATCATGGTTGATGTTCATCTGAGTTGAATCAGTCTATAATTCTATAGTTGATTTCAATTTGTTTGCTTTGAATTCCTAATTCCTAATATTACCGGTTTTCTCAGTCGCTTTGGTACAATTGTTGAATCATGCTTAACATTTTTAAACCAGTGAGTTAATTTCTCAAAATAATTGTAATCAAAGTTTGAAACACAGTTACAGACATTAAAGCAAAAGTACACAACATTTATGTGGTCTTTTATAAGTCTGTATTCTTTATATTTTACTTAGTTTTAAACCCAGTTCAGTCCAGCAGAAGAGCTCAAACCCAGAGTCCAGCTGTGTGTCTATGAAGAGTAACTGGTCTATGAATCCGCCACTACACTTTAAGATTGGAGACAAACGGCCTTATCTCAGGTATATCACTTCTATAAAAGATGTGCTTATTGTATTTTATTTGTATGAAATTGTTATTAATATACAGCAGTTTAATGAGTTACAATCTTGCTGGTTTCGGTCTATTAATGATCATCATTGTGCTCTTGTGTAAAGCTCTATGTGTTGTATTGTTAATACATTCACACACTGTAAAAGCTGTTGGTCTGTTACTCAGTTAATGACACAATTACATCAATATCAGTGTGTCTGATTCTTTACCCTCTTCATTCTGATTTAAGGTCAACTCTTCCATCCAGACCAGTTAAAAACAAAACTGTGTACAAGCCTGTGATTCAACCACAAGACTTTAATGAAAGCATGTTTCCTGGTTTCAGGTAAAATTCAGGACTTTGTTGTTGTTGTTGTTTAATTTTAGGTGCTGCAATTCACATCACACATCACTCACACACTTGATTAATGATTTACACATTTCAGAAACCGAATGATGTTCTGTGTCCCATAAATAGTTTTGTAATTTATGGCTATTTACTTCTCTGACTTGTGTAGTAATGTGGTATTTTAATCTTACAGCCATGACTCTAATCCTGCTGAAGTCCTCAACACATTGAGATCAAATCTGAGACAGAAGTTTGAGTGTTTGTATGAGGGAATATCAAAGCAGGGAAACCCAACACTCCTGAATGAGATCTACACAGAGCTCTACATCACAGAGAGTGGAAGTGGAGAGATCAATAATGAGCATGAGGTGAGACAGATCGAGACACAGTCCAGGAGAGCAGAAACACAGGACACACCGATCAAATGCAGTGACATCTTTAGACCTTTACCTGGACAAGACAAACCCATCAGAACTGTGCTGACAAAGGGAGTCGCTGGCATTGGGAAAACAGTCTCTGTGCAGAAGCTCATCCTGGACTGGGCTGAAGGGAAAGAGAATCAGGACGTCCAGCTCATATTTCCACTCGCTTTCAGAGAGCTCAACTTGATGAAGGACAAAACACTCAGTCTTTCAGATCTTCTTCATCGCTTTTTCCCCGAAACTAAAGAAATGGACATATCCAGTGATGAGTATAAAGTGTTGTTCATCTTTGATGGTCTGGATGAGTGTCGTCTGTCTCTGAACTTTAAGAGCAAAGTGAAACTGTGTGATATATCTGAATCAGCCTCAGTGGACGAGCTGCTGAAGAACCTCATTGAGGGGAATCTGCTTCCCTCGTCTCTCATCTGGATCACCTCCAGACCAGCAGCAGCGGATCTCGTCCCCTCTGAGTGTGTCCATCGAGTGACAGAGGTACGAGGCTTCAGTGACACACAGAAGCAGGAATACTTCAGGAAGAGAATCAGTGATGAGAGTCTGGCCCACAGGATCATCTCACACCTGAAGTCCACAAGGAGCCTCTTTATTATGTGCCACATCCCAGTGTTCTGCTGGATCTCAGCCACTGTTCTAGAGGAGATGTTGAGGAAATCACGGAGAGGAGAGATTCCCAAGACTCTCACTCAGATGTACACACACTTCCTGCTCATTCAGACCAACATCAAACATGAGAAGGACTATGAGAAGAAAGTGAAAGATGAAGACATGATTGTCAAACTGGGGAAACTGGCTTATCTGCAGCTTGTGAAAGGCAACCTGATCTTCTATGAGGAAGACCTGAGCGAGTGTGGCATTGATGAGGCAGAAGCATCAGTTTACTCAGGATTGTGCACTCAGATCTTCAGAGAGGAGTTGGGCTTGTGTCAGGGGAAAGTCTTCAGCTTTGTTCATCTGAGCATTCAGGAACATCTAGCAGCTCTATATGTGCATCTCTCCTTTATCAACAATAACATCAATGTGTTTGACCAGATTACCAAACCAACTAATGGAGGCACAGTTTCCCTATCGGATCTCCATCAGAGAGCTGTGGATGAGGCTTTACACAGTAAAAATGGGCATCTGGACCTTTTCCTTCGTTTCCTTCTGGGTCTGTCAGTGAAGTCTAACCAGAGTCTCTTACAAGAACTGAAGACACAGACAGCAAACAGCTCTCACAACAATACGAGAACAGTGCACTATATTAAAGAAAAGATCAGTGAGAATCCCTCTCCAGATAAATACATCAATCTGTTTCACTGTCTGAATGAACTGGGTGATCTTTCTCTAGTGAACGAAGCTCAACCTCATACGAGCTATGGAGGATTACGTGCTGTGAAACTCTCCTCGTCTCAGTGGTCAGCTTTAGTGTTTGTGTTGTTGTCCTCAGAGGAGACACTGCAGGAGTTTAACCTGAAGAGATTAATTGGAGGCAGAGATGATCGGTAAGTAACACTGAGTGCAATCATTACAGTCTAAAACATTATGAACAAAGAGAAACTCAGAGATCAGAGGTGTTTAAATCACGGGGCACAGACTGATTTCTGGGATATTGTAGATCATTTGCGTGTGTTCCTCAAACCGTGGCTGTGTCCTAGTAAGACTGCATATCTCGACTGCCACGTCATCAAGCGCCTCTGAAGTAGGGCTGTATTCTCCTAGTTGATTAGTCGATTATTTGGTCGATACGTTCTGGCTCATTGGTCGATTTTTTGCCGCGTTCATTTCATTAGTTTTGTCGCGTTCATTTACCGGTAATCAGTTTTGCCGCGTTCATTTCATCAGGTGGAAAGCACTAATTGCTAATGGGGGTGTTTTCAGAGCACCCCTGTTTCACAGGTAACAGTCTGTCTTCAGAACACCCCCCTTGTTTTCACTTCTTTTGGATTAGCCCAACCTACTGGAGAAGAGAGACAGATTGAAGAAAGTAGGCTACTAGAAGGTTTGCTGAATATTACTTGATCTGGTTTGTTTAATAAATATTTTTTTATTAAAGTGGACGTGCCTTTTGTGTTTAAGAGTAAAAGCTTTAAGTTAATAGTCTATTCGTGTCTCAGCCGCGAAGCTGAGCTCCTATGTTCAGCCCATAGACTGTAAAAAATAGGTTCAGCCTCACTCTGTGCGAGCTGCACAGAGCGGCTGAAATTATAGTGTCTGTCAGTTATTATAATACATATGACAGAAACAATTGTCTAAATTATGTTGCATATTCCTCAAAAGTTCTTGTCATGATATCACTAGTTGACAACATAGTACTATTTTCGGAAATCATAGGCTATGATATTGCGCAGGTGCACGTGATACAACGCTGTCAGAGCCGACAGCCGACAGACTCGTGTGTCAGACTCATTTCAGTGCAAATTAATTACGTCAAAAACGATTTAATACTGCAAATAGCCTACTAGTTTTTTATGTTTATTTATAATTCATTTAGGCGGACAACAAGGCTACCAAGTACTGCGCACAGTGCGCAGCTAATTAATTTATTGTTTTTTTTCTAACGTCATTTTTAGTCGATTTTTAGTCGGAAACTTCAGGACTTCAGTCGACCAAGATTTTCTTTGGTTGAGTACAGCCCTACTCTGAAGGCCGTCTCAGTTTGAAGGATGTTTTGAAGACAGACTTCATTTTGTGTCTTTAATTCAGCTCATTTTGAAGGATGCATCAAGTATATCCTTCGTGTTCTTCAATCTCCCACAATCCTTTGCACACATTCTAATTAATGTAAAAGAACTGATGGAAAACGAGTCGGCACTGAGTTTATCTGAGTTCATTATGAAATGTAAGACACAGATAATGTATTCGGAGATGAAGGCATACATGTTATCTTTTGTTTCTGTGTAAATGAATCACTGAACACTAAACTGACAATAATGTAAGACACTGGGAGACACAGACGGCTGCCATTCACTGTATTGCATTCATAAGAAAGCCAGTTAATATAAAGATATTTAATAGGAAGTATTTTTCCTAAATGAAGTTTTAATATTATTATTATACAAGAGAAGTATTAAGAAAATAAATTAGATTAATGTCTCATCATCATTTTTCTTTATCACCAGTTGCTGGCAAAATGATGGACAATGATTCACATTTTGTGCGCATCATTTCCTGTGACAATAAAACTAAGTAAATTATTAAATTAATAAGTATGTAAATAAACAAGTAACAAGCAAACAAACTCGTGTGCTTAATTTCTACGAATAATTTGCTGATGCAGGTACAAAAAGACTTTTATCTTGCCCCCCCGCCCAACTCGGGAGTTAAATGTCTCCATGGTGATAACCATAGCAACGGACAGGACAAACAAACCTGATGTGTCATAATAGTGTTGTAGTGTAAATGCAGACTAATAGCCCTGCCACAGTAACACTAACGAGAAGAAGAAGAAACTAATCAGTGACGGCTGAATACGAGGCTTCTACAGTTTCAGATATAAAACCACTTTTTCACATGTCCTTTATAAAGCAGTGTTTCATTAAAACAATTATTTGAGGGTATTTAGGAAGGTATAATGTTTTATTTACTTATGATATGAATTATTATTATTATTATTATTATTAGCATTAATAATTAACTTTAACTTTAAATAATTTTTATTTTCAATTAGTGCCACACAGAACACTGCAGATGAAGTTCTCCAGAAGCTGACGCCTGTGGTTACAGCAACTAGATACGCTGGGTAAGTAACACTGAGAACAAGCATCACTGTTAAAACATTATAACAGTTCTTACTTAAACATTATAAATTAATGGTTTAACAAAAAAATATGAGTCACACTTCAGCTCTTACCTATCTGACCTGATTTGTGATCTACTTAACCATTTTTTATGATATGTGTGAGAAATTTATATTCAAATATATGCATTTGTAATGTATGCATATAAACATTTATATTTAATGTATGTAATGTATTCAATGTATTCCATTTGATCAGTTTCATATAATCTTTCTCCCTCACATAGAGACATAATCTCTTACAATAACAGTTAAATTTACTGATATATTGAATTCATTGTTTAAAAAAATAGATATTGCACAAATTATAAACACAATCAAGAAAAGCTAAGATTTCTGTTTTGATCTGAGAGAGTGAAGAGTGTGTCATTGTTCTCTACAGGTTGGAGAGTTGTGATGTGACAGATGAAGGTTGTGCTGCTCTGGCTTCAGCTCTGAGATCAAACCCCTCACACCTGAGAGATCTGGATCTGTCATATAATAAACTAGGAGACTCAGGAGTGAAGCTGTTCTCTGCTGGACTGGCGAATCCTCACTGTAAACTGGAGAAACTGTGGTAAGATCATACGTTACTCTCACATGAATCTGTCACTAGGGGCGTTTCCATTACAGATTTGCGCAAAACTTTCGCGTTTTTTTTCTTCTTCTAAATGTCGACAAAAAGCTGTATTGAAATGACGGCGTTTCCATTAACCGATGTTATGCGACTAAAACTTCATTTTTTCTTCTCGCGATCAGTAAAATCATTCCAAAAATCATGTTAACGGACGTTGGTAGGATTATGTATATCCCAGCCACTGCACTGGCCATTATTATTAATGGAAGGAGATGTGTGTGTGTTTCCAAGCATTAATGGTGAGGAACAACCCTTATTATACTTGTGAGCGGCACATATGAGGAGTTTCTGGGTGTTTCTCCCTCAGTTCTGCTTCAAGGTCTTGATTGTGGCATTTATTTGAGGTTTAGAATCCATTATTCCTGTAATTCTTTTGCCTTATATGAATTTAATAAAGAACTCTGTCTCGTCTTCTGTCCAAACACACTGCGTCGTCTACGTCAGGTGACTGTAAATGCGCAAAAACTGTTTCCATTGCAGTTTTGCGAAATATTTCTTTTTTGAATGGCCTGAAAAACCTCCTCATGTGAGCGTAAAAACTTTTTTTCTATAAATGGGAGTTTTTGCGAAATTGACGTGTTTCCATTGGGCGTATTTTCAATTCGCATTTTCAATTTGAAGGGTAATGGAAACGCGGCTACTGTGAATTCATAAAGTATAATCAAAATGGAATAAAATGCAGGGAAATAACTACTATTTCATTAATTACAAGCAAAGCTATTAAAACAACATGATCAAATTCAGAAAATGATTTTTACGTCTGTTCATATGATGTAAGAGAATTCATATTTGTAAAGCGTTTGCTCTATTTATCAAAACGACTCCATCTACACCTGGTCACATAAATGTGTTTTTGCAAAACGGATTTAAATCCGATCTTCAATTCCCGCGCTATATGCAGATTTAATGGAGGGCACGTCACCGAAAGCAACAGATATGAGCTGCATTTTATACGACAATAGCTTGTTTTCATATGACGTCACGTCACTGCGTTGCCATGGCGCGAAATGCAGAAGGAGGGCAGGAAGTGATTTGTTACATTTAGGAAGCACTATAACAAACTCAAAATGCCGATGTTTTGCGTCGTTTATGGTTGCTTAAATCGTGTACCAAAAGTTGTTGTTCATAAGGGGGAAAATGCAAGAAATTGACCGAAAAACGCCGGAAAAAATGGCTTGCAAACCTACGTCTGCGGTTCGGGAGGAGCCGAATCGGAAAACGCCCGTGTGTGCAGTGATCATTTCGTCAAAGGTGAATTAATACAACTTATGTGGCTATGTTTGTGTTACGTACCATTTTCCGAACTTTGTAAAGTTAAAGTAATTGTTTCTTCTTTTCTTTGAGTTTGTAAGTTACCCGTGTAACTGAAGACAAACGTAACGTTACAGGCAAATCTTTCAATTCAGTTGAAAAATCGCTCCTCTTCATAACGTAAGTATCACGTCCAACATATGTTTAAATTTTTTGTTATATTTTTCGCTTGTAATAGCGTAGCCTAATCAATAATTAAAGTGCAAGCTGAGAAACTGAAGTGGATATGGAGAAAAGCTTCTTTATATGCCATTGCCTACATTTTAAACGGATGTCTGCCAATAGGCCTAAAACATTACATATATGGTTATTGTGACAGAGACTGGGACTCCAGGTTAATAAGATTCTGACTGAGTAGCAAGATATGAATTCAATTGTGATTCTGTGAGAATTCACAGATCCAGTTTCTCTTTTTTAATCTTCCCCTTAACATTTAAAGGAATCTACATGTATGTGTGTGTGCTCAAATATGGCTTCTGGAGAGCAAATGAAGGATAAAACATGAATTACTAAACAGACATTAATTAAGCAGTTCCCCATACTTTTAGAGTTACAACTAACAACCACTAGATGGCAGCAGCGTATAAGAGATGAACTGACAGCTAGTAAATCTTTGAACATGGAGTGCTAATGATAATAAATGTAATATGTCAGGCTCACAATTTTTACAATTGAAGTGCTATAAAAGTTGTAGAAATGACAAATTCAATCTGTATTGTATTAAAAAAAATCTTTATTGATATGCAAATAGACAATAGACATCCAGCAAAAGAAAAATGCATTTTGTTTCTTTATATGCAGCCCAATGTTATCCAATGAGTTGTTTGCATTATTTAGGTATTTTATTTTCATTTTATTTAATTTTTGGTAACACTTTACAATAAGGTCTCATTTGTTAATGCATTAACTAACATGAACTAACAGAGAGCAATAGCCTTTATTAATGTTAGTTAATAAAATATTAGTGTTCATGTTAGTTCACAGTGCATGTTAACAGATACAACTTTGGATCTTAAAAATGTCTTATAAAATGTTGAGCTTAACATTAACTAAGATTAATAAATGCTGTAGAATATTGTTCATTAATTGTTGGTTCATGTTAACTAATGCTAACAAAATGAAACCTTAGCCCATTATAAAGTGTTACCATTTTTTAATAAAGAAAGTTGGCCATAGGAGTGTAAAATTAATTTTAAACGTTAAGGAATCTTTCCTGTAGCTCAAACAGTAGAGTGTTGGCGCTTGCAACGCCAAGGTCATGAGTTCGATTCCCAGGGAAAGCAAGAACTGATAGGAATGTAAATGTGTATCTTGAAATGCAATATAAGTCGCTTTGGATAAAAGCGTAAATGTAAATAATGTACACTGGTTCAATCTAGGCTACTGTATTGTATATGGCTATCAAAGTATATCCAAATTTGAATTTAGATTTATCGGCCAATATATCGGTTATCGGCTTTCAAATGAAAAGAATTATCGTTGATCGGTATCGGCAAAAAAATTAATATCGGTGCATCCCTAATTTTCAATGATGTCTCCGTCTATACTACTATCTGCTAATGTTACCGCCATCAAGCCACAGTGATTTGGTGCGAATGAATGCTGCTGAATCTGTCGGGTCGTCTTGTGGAAAGTACCGATATTCGTGTTAAAAATGTAAGGAGTAAAAGTAAAAAGTCGGCACAAAAATAAATAGTAAAGTAAAAATATCTGAAAAATCTACTTGAGTAACGAAGTATTTGTGCTTCCCATCTCTGACACTTTGACATGGTGATATACATTTAACACCCTTTACTTTAAACACACTCAATCTCAGCACAGTCAGGATTAACACTGTCCATTCATTTTAATTTTAGGGGGAAACTGGAAACTGTAGAGATTTTTCTCCAGGTTTAAAGTCTCCATCATGTCAATGTCACAGATTATGACCTGGAGAAACACTATAGTACATCGATGACACGTCAGTGTGTGTATTATTAATGAGACTGCGTGTTCTTATCCTATGAGAAGACATTTCTCTTCTTCATGACAGCACACGGTGTTTCTCTATGACAGACGCTTCAAACTGTAAAATCAGGCAGTAGTTTAGAGAGGCGTTCATGGGTCGCAAGTGTGTGTGTCCATGGAGCAAGAGTTGAGTGTGTTGCAGGCTTCCCCCGTGATGCTTTCAGGCCGAGTCTCGCTGCGGGCGCTTGTGTGTGCGTTTGTGTGTGTGTGTCCCGGGTCTGTCACACAACCTGCTTTCTGGAATAACCCCCTGGTTTTCTCCTTCTTGTCTTGCGCTCTGGATTTGTTTGTTAGTTTGGACTGATTTTCTGACCTCTGACCTTCTGCCTGTTTTAATGGACTATGACTTTGGATTGTCTCTCAATAAACTGTGTTTGGTTCCTCAGTCGCTGTGCTCAGTGCTGTCCGCAACCAAATCACAACACACACACTGCCGTTCAACAGTTCTGGATCGGTAAGATTTATAATGTTTTTAAAAGAAGTCTCTTCTGCTCACCAAGGCTGCATTTATTTGATTAAAAATACAAAAGAACAGTAATGTTATGAAATATTATGACAATTTAAGATAACTGTTTTTTTTAATATATTTTCAAATGTAATTTATTCCTGTGATCAAAGCTGAATCTCAGCATCTCTACTCCAGTCTTCAGTGTCACATGATCCTTCAGAAATCATTCTGATATGATGATTTGATGCTCAAGAAACATTCATTATTATTATTATCCATGTTGAAAACAGTCGTGTACAATTTTCTTTCAGGACTCTTTGATGAATAGAAAGTTACACTTTACTATATATTCACGTAGAAAAGAGCTGTTTTACATTGGAATAATATTTCACAATATTACTGTTATTATTAATGAAATAAATGCAGCAGAAGAGACTTCTTTTTAAAACCTTAAAGATATTAGCGATCCCGCACGTTTGGCTGGTAGTGTATCTGCATGTATTGCTCTGGAATCATCATTCGTCTCCACATCTGCATAATTACACCAGTTGTCTGTAATATAATGGTATTGTATTATACAATAAGCGAGTACATCATGAGTACATCCTTTTTTCAAAGCGTGTTTTTGTCCTATCCTGAATCACTACGGTAAGCCTGTAATAAGCGTTTAGACTCGGACTACTTTACACCGGTCGGGTC